>NC_092874.1:349651819-349951819 GCF_028372415.1 Notamacropus eugenii | reverse complement strand
TGAAAGACTACCTATATTTCCCTCCATCCTATCCTGCCCCCTATTTAGTCTATTCTCTCTTTTGACTTTATCAGTCCCCCAAAGTCTTTACTTCTAATTACCTCCTACCTCTCACTTGACCTTCCTTATATCATCACCCTACACCACACTTATCCCCTTCTCCCCTACTTACCTGTATTGTAATATAAATTTTCATACAAAATTGAGTATGCATGTTATTCCTTCCTTAAGCCAAATGTGATAAGAGTAAGCATCACTTCTTCCATCTCACCTCCCTTTTCCCCCTCCATTCAAAAAGCTTTTTCTTGCCTTTTTTATGGGAGATAATTTGCTCCATTCCATTTCTCTCTCTCTCCTCCAATGTATTCCTCTCTAACCCCTTAATTTTATTTATTTAGATACCATCCCTCCTTATTCAACTCACCCTGTGCCCTCTGTATGCATATATGTGTGTGTGTGTGCATGTATGTATGTGTGTGTGCATGTATAATCCCTCCAACTACCGCAATATTGAGAAAAATTTCAAGAGTTACAAATATTATCTTTCCATGTAGGAATGTAAACAGTTCAGCTTCAGTAAGTCCCTTATGCTTTTTCTTTCCTGTTTACCTTTTCATGATTCTCTTGATTCTTGTGTTTCAAAGTGAAATTTTCTATTTAGCTCTGGTCTTTTCATCAAGAATGCTTGAAATCCCTCTATTTCACTGAATGATCATTTTTTCCCTTGAAGTATTATACTCAGTTTTGCTGGGTGGGTGATTACTGGTTTTAGTCCTACTTCCTTTGAGTTTTGGAATATCATACTTCAAGCCCTTCAGTGTCTTAATATAGAAGCTGCCAGATCCTGTGTTACCCTGATTGTATTTCCACAATACTTGAATTGTTTCTTTCTGGCTGCTTGCAATATTTTTTCCTTGTCTTAGGAACTCTGTAATTTGGCTACAATATTCCTAGAAGTTTTCCTTTTGAGCTCTCTTTCAGGAGGCAATCAGTGAATTCTTTCATTATTTATTTTACCATCTGGTTCCAGAATATCAGGGCAGTTTTCCTTGACAATTTCATAAAAGATGATGTCTAGGCTCTTTTTTTTGATCATGGCTTTCAGGTAGTCCCATAATTTTTAAATTGTCTGTCCTGGGACTATTTTCCATGTCACTTGTTTTCCAATGAGATATTTCACACTGTCTTCTATTTTTTCATTATTTTGGTTTTATTTTGTAATTTCTTGGTTTCTCATAAAGTCATTAACTTCCATTTGCTCCATTCCAATTTTTAAAGAATGATTTTCTTCAATGAGCTTTTGAAACTCCTTTTCCATTTGGGTAATTCTGCTCTTCAAAGTATTCTTCTCCTCATTCTTTTTTTGGTCCTCTTTTGTCATTTGAGTTAGACTATTTTTAAAGGTGTTAATTTCTTCAGCATATTTTGGCTCTCTTTTAGCAAGCTGTTGACTCGCTTTTCATGTTTTTCTTGCATTGCTCTCATTTATCTTCCCATTTTCCTCCACCTCTCTTACTTGGTTTTCAAAGTCCTCTTTGAATTCTTCCATGGCCTAAGATCATTGCATATTTGTTTTGGAGGTTTTGGACGCAGAAGCCTTGATTTTCATACCTTCCTCTGATGGTATACTTTGTATTTCTTCATGCAAAATGATGAAAGAAAATACCTTCTCGCCAGGAAAATAACCTTCTATTGTCTTATTCTTTTTTCCCTTTTAGGAGTATTTACCCAGCTAGTTACTTGACTTTTCAGTTCTTTGTCAAGGGGAGAGTATATTCTGGGGACATGTAAGTTCTCAGTTCCTCCAAGGTGGCACAATCAAGGGAGAGGAGTTTATTCCTTTCCTGGCCTATACTCTGGTTTGTTAGAGATATTCCCTCTGCAGAGCCTTCACCAGTTCCACCATGACAGAACCCCTCCTCACCCTAGGGCTGCTATTCAGGACTGATGTTTAGATCAGCTGCTCAATTCCCCCAGGGCCTTTTGGCCAGGGCTCCAACAATGGAAGCTGCTGCTGCCTGGCTTCAGGGCTAAACCGCCGTGTTCCCTTATTACCCTGGTGAAAGAGCCTTCTCATTGACTTCGAAGCTGTCTTTGGCATTTGTGAGTTGAAGAATTTGGGACCTGCAGGTATTGCCAGTGGCACCTTGAAGACTGCTCCAGTCCTTTCCTTGTTGTGGAGCAGCTCACTCTGTGCTGCGCTCCACTCCACACCTGGCACTATCGACCTTTCCTGTCAGCCTCCCAGGCTGCCTTGGGCTGGAAATCTCTTTCACTCTGTTGTTTTGTGGTTTCTCCTCCTCAAGAATTTGTTAGAGTCATTTTTACAGGTATTTTATGAAGTATAAGAGGAGAGCTTCTAGAGGTGCCTCCTTCTATTCTGCCATCTTGGCTCAGCCCCCTATAGTCAATATTCTACTAAATCTCTCTGAGTTTGGAGATAAACAATTGCACCCCATTTAGATTCCGTAGTTTCTTGTCATCTCAACTCATACATGACCTGCTACCTAAGGTCTTTCCTGATCTCCCCAGTAATAGTTCTTCCTTTGTCTTGTATTTATTTGTGTATCTGTGTGTATAAATACATGCATACATGCATACATACATTTCATACATCAATTTGTGTGTGTGTTTTCCACACCACAGAGTATAAACTATTAGAAGGTAGAGACTTTTATTTTCCTTTGCATCCCTTGCTCAGGGTCTAGCATATAGTAGGAACTTCATAACTTCTTTTGATTAATTTCAATTGTTTTTCTTGCCAACTACCATGCTGCACAAGTGACTTTACATTCAGAGGATCATTATACACTAATAGTCATCTAGAAAGTGCAAGTACTATAAAAGGAGTGGCCACCTGGTGATCTCTGCCTGCCATCCTATAGAGTAAGAAGAAATTGATAGTAGTCCAGTTTTCTAGCCATACAATACCCTTAAGGAAATTCAGAATAAAAATAATGTTTACATAAATCCTCCAGAGGCAATAGAGAGCCACAGTAAATGTGGTATTAGCAAATAAAATATTTTAAATTCAGGGTATGATCTGACAAAGAGAATGGAACACCTTTAGCACAATACAAGGTAATGTATCTGATAATAACACATGTAATGCCAATGCAATACCCATAGCAGCCAATATTAATATACATGCATACTTCCAGGGTAAATTAACAAATTTCTAATAACTCTCTTCCTCAAAGACAAAACCAAAATGTTTATTCAGATAACAGAAAGGCAAATCCACCATAGTAACAAAGAAGTTTACACACCACCAATACAAAGAGCATTGACATCCCCAAGCCTTCCCTCCATTAGGCCTCCCCAAAAACAAGCTCCTGTAGGCAAAATTTCTCCCTCTCTCACTCATGCTAGCTGCTCTGCTGTATCACCAAAGCAATATTCACAGCACTAGTGATGACATGGTACCTGTGTATGTGCATGTGTGTATGTGTATGTGTGTGTGTGCATGTGTGTGTATGGCAGAGAAAGATACAGAGAGACAGAGAGAGATACAGAGAGAGACAGAGACAGAGAGAGAGAGAGTGAGAGAGAGAGAGGAGAGATAGAAAGAGAACAAGTTCAAAATAAACAAATATATACAACTTCTGTCCCTTGCTTCCTTTTCTTCCCATCTATCTGTTTACATGTATGGTCAGTTTTCTGTCAAAATAACTTTTATCATACAACATACTCTTTTTACTACTGTAGGACACTAGAGCCTGAGAAACAAGCTGTTTTCCAATAATAAGTATATCATTAAAAAGAAAATGAGTCCTGAGTTATGGTTGATTCTTCACAACTAATAAGAACAATAAAAGTCTACCAGACTATGTCGACAGTCAGAGCTGCATGTGATCTCCCCTCCCCAGCACCCCATGAAAGCACATAACACATATATCCATTGATTCAATTTAAGCCCTAGCAATGTGTCAAACATTTTCTCTGCAACAAAAAGATATTCTCTCTCTCTCTCTCTCTCTCTCTCTCTCTCTCTCTCTCTCTCTCTCTCTCTCTCTCTCTCTCTCTCTCTCTCTCTCCCTCTCTCCCTCTCTCCCTCTCTCCCTCTCTCCCTCTCTCCCTCTCTCCCTCTCCCCCTCTCCCTCTCTTTCTCTCTGTGTGCATATGTCTGTCTCTTCCTCCTCTCTCTTTCTCCCCCCATCAGAATTTTTTTAGATTTCAAATAAGAGAAACAGATAAATATCTCAGGTGAAATAAAATTTTCATCACATAATGCTTCATGGAAAGAATTTCAAGTTGAGAACAATATTTCAAACCAGAGCTTTGCTATAAGGACTCTTCTGGCACAAGGTACTCTTCATGATCATCCCCATGAGATGTTAGTGAAAGCTGTTGTCATTCCACTGATGTGGAAACTGAGACAAATGTTTGCTGTTGGGAGCAGTACTACAACAAACTCTGACAAAAGGAGAATTGACTTACTAGAGCTTTTATTCCCTTAGGGAATGTCCTATGACTAAAATTGGCATATAGAGATGATAGGACTTATGAGATATTGTTACAGAAAATTTATTTCCCATTCATTACCACCTTATATTTCATTCTCTGTGGATTATTTGAAGCTGATTGGCTGTTAAAAGCATGAAACAAAAGGAAACATGGAATTCTGAATTGTAGCTCATTTCTATTAAGTACTTTCTACCATGTTTTATCTATGTGGCATACAAAATGTAAATTTTTTTCTAAGAAAGACTTCAGTGTTTTCTTCACTTTAAAGCAGAAGTTCTCAACCTTGGGTTTTGAAGCTTTTTTGTTAATATTTTTGATAAGTATATTTCAATACCACTGTTTCCTGTGTAATTCAATTTATCTTTAACATACTTTAAAATACTATTCTGAGAAAGCATCCACAGGCTTCACTTGAATTTTGAAGGGCACCAAGACAGAAAAAAAGCTAAGAAACCCTCCTTTAAGGTGATGAGGACTGAGAACTCTATAGCACAATGGATCCCATTTAAAAAATTACAAAGTAGGTCAGTAGAGATCAATGACTTTAGGTGGACATAACAGCCCCTGTCTAATCAAGTCCCTCATAAGAATATATTTATACTCCCAAAGTCAAAAGGTCATTCCTTTCTTCCTAGAAGGAGACAATGGCAAAATTTTATTAATCACATATAGTCAATGTTATAAGAATAGGACAAAATTCTTCCAGAAAGTTTTGTAGAGAGATGTAAGTAGCTACTGGGAATCAAGACTACTTCTCCTCCTATTGCTCCTGCCACCATAATTGAAATAAGACTTAGGGCTAAACTATGTGAAAGCAACATAGAGCCAATGAAAACAATACCGACTTTTCCAATAATGATAGTAGTAACTCACCTCTCACTTTCTTCCTCTCTCTCAGAGAGTCTGAATATGTTAACAGTTTATTTCCATTTCTTTAAGGTTTAAATTTTATATTACTGTTTATTATATCTAATAGCTGGCATCAAATTAAGCTGCAGTTAATTCAAATTTAAAAGAGGACTGCAATATTTAATTTTCTTCAGGGCACTTATAATAAACTTATTATATACAGCTACACAGGGAGTTCATGCTTCCTTCACAGGAACCTTTCTTTCTAAATTGCTGGTGAGTTTCCAAGTTGGGGGGGACCCTCAAAGTGAATCAAAGAAATTTTATTGATAGTCTCGTAACTCCTAAAAAGCAAGAAAAATATAAACCACATAAATCCAGACTATCATGGATTCCTCTGAGCAAAGAATGAACCATGCACTGTCATTAAAAGAAGGTTTATTGATTAGAAATCTGCTTGCAAAAGTCAAGGAAAACAAGAAAAACTAACAAGTACAATTGAGGAAGCAACTCTATGTTGGATTTAGTAGGATAAGGCATTTCTTTTCCCTCTCATTAATTTCTCACAGCACATTCAAGGGAAACCATCTATACAACCAATCTCCTTCCCTACCCCCCACCAAGGGTTGGGATAAAAGGATTGACTAAGAGAAAGACATATTAATGGTGGCAACTGAAAGTAAGAATTGAGAAAGAAGTAAATAATATGCAAGAAGGAGTACTTATATTTCCTGCTAAACAGAACAAATCTAACCCCATCCAGTGTTGACTACTGGGAAACATTTTAATCCACTGAGACTGGACAAATAAAGAACAAATTTATATTGATCTGGCATCTTGTTCCTTGTATGCTAAAATACATGTTCATTTCCTATGCCATAGTTTTCCCAACCTGTACTCTGGAGAAGGTCTGGAATAAAAACTAGGCTGCTATCTGATAGCCCTCCCTGATCACCCATTCCAACCACTGACCAGATTCTGTTTTGATTAAGACTGAATCAGTATGTAGACCTCACACCTAGGGTTCCAAGCTTTCTAGAGTACTGTTTGGAACAAAGACGTAGACTTCTTTGTGGTTAAAAATCAGTTCTTGGGAGATCAGTAGAAGAGTGTTAGTATATGTTCCAAGGTAAGATACAAAGAAATCTCCTGAAAATGTAATTTTCTAATGAACTGGTACAGGTATAAATCTATTGTGTAATTTTCTTTTCAAATAGCTTCTTCGGGTCAACATGGCAGATGGAAGATAGCAAGTGCTAAACATTCCCCAAAACCTTTCCTACAAAATAACTATAGAGAATGCCAAATCAAAGACATGAAAATCCAACAAAATGCCCCTGGTAGTCATTTTTCAAATCCAAGGTAGCTTAGAAACAAGAAAGAGTAGTTGGTGGACACTAAGATAGAGGGTGACCAAAACCACGGGGAATAGGGTAAGGGGAAGTGGCACTTGCCAAGGGTTATGGAGTGCCAGTTGTAGAAACAGAAGTGGACCCATCTAGTGCCTCCAGCACACAGAGGCAGTAAAGGGACAGAATGGAAAGAGATTGCAGGATACTCTTGTGCTACCACTGGGTGCAGCACAACATCATAGTCTATTACCCAGTCCTGGGTCACATTTCCAAGAAGAGAAGCAGTTGTATCCATGAGGGGAGGAGAGACTCTATATGGGGTAAGGACCAAAGCACAGACCAAGAGTGAAATGACAAAATCTCTCCGTGGATCACATCTTTTTGGAAGGACTAAAACCTTAAGACCATCAGATTACACTACATAAGCTCAGAACAGTCATTCCCTAAGAAGTGAGAAGAATTCAACTCTAACATAAAGTCAAAATTTTTAAAAGGCTAGAAAATAAGTGAACAACAATAATAAAACAACAATAAAAAAGAACATGAACATAATTCGTGTGGTCATTCTTTGCTAGGAGGATGACTTATGTTTGCAATATTTACAACATTAGCTATTAGATAAAAAAATATTACAATAAACATTTTTGCACATAGAGGTCCTTCTCTCCTTCATTCTCTTTTGGGAGATGATATAACTCAATTTAATAACTTATAATTTCATAATTTATAAATAATTAAAATTCAATAATTTTATTAAATTGCTACTATCCAGAATTCCTGGACCAGTTAACAGATCCACCAAAAGTGCTCTAATGTTACTGCTTTCCTTCAACTTTTCCAACATGTGTTATTTTCCTCTTTTACCATCTTGGAGATCTTATGGGTATGAGGTAAAGCTGAAAAATTGCTTTTAATTGAATTTCTTCAATTATTAGTGTTTTAAAACATTTTTCACATGAATGCTGATAGCTTAAATCTCTTCCATTGGATGCAATCTATTCAGATACAGAGCCAACATGGAGGACAAAAGGAAGAATTGTTTTACTGACTTCTCCTAATACATCATTTTGATGGCAAGTTTTAAAAAGCACCAAAAAGAATTTGGTGGGAAGTTCAAGAAAAAGTCAGAACAAGTTTATTTTTTTCCAGCCCAGAATAACTTAGAACGACTGAAAGGGAGGTTTGCAGACACCTGGGTTGGGGTTGAATGAGAACATAGTATGGTGGGAAGAAGCACTGGCTGTAAGCTATGGTGGGAAATTATATGATTATAAGAGATCCTGGGGGAACCCTACAAAATAAGTGGAAGTGGAAAAATCTGACATCTTGGATATTTATTACCTGTGATTTAATTCCAGGTCACAATTCCAGGGTAGAGGGTAGACACTGCAGTCATGCAGGAGCAGGGCCCCTATGTGGGTAAGGACCAGAGAAAAAATCAGGAGGGCAAGACTCTCCCTGGATCCTATGACTTTAGAAGCACTGAAGCTGTGAAATTAACAGAAGGATGTAAAAGACAACACCTCTGGACAGATATCACCAACCAAATCCAAAGGTAAACAGAGCCTAATTCTAACCAATCTCTAACTTCAGACCAAACTCCAAAAATAGGCTGGAAAAATGAGCAAATAAGAAAAAAGAACATAATCATAAGGGGTTATTACAGTGACAAGGAAGTTCAAGACACAAATTCAGATAAAATAAGACAATTACTTGAAAATCTCTACAGGAAAAACATCGAAGAAAAATTCAAATTAAAAAAAGCAAAGCAAGAATTTCTAGAAGAGTTAAAGAGAATAAAAATAGAGAAGAATTCTCATTTTAAAAATTAAATAGTAATTATAGAGGGAAAATGTGGAAAGAAATGAGAGCTATGCAAGAAAATTATGAAAAGACAATGAATATTTAGTTTTAAAAAGATGCAAAAATACAGAAGAAAATAACTAGCTAATGATCTAAGTTGAACAAATAGTAAAAAAGGAACAAAACTTCACTGAAGGGAATAACTTCTTTAAAAATAGAATTGGTGTGGACTTAACCGAAGTCAAGAGAGCAGAGTAAGCAGTAAGTCACTCTCTCTCTCCCTTAAAAAAGGGAGAAAATATTGCCCCAGGAAATATCCTGGAACAGTGGAGCCATCAAAAAGATGGGATGCCACAGTTTTTAACCTAGGAGGCTTGGGACAGTAACAGGAAACGTGGCTCTTAATCTTTTGGAAGGGGAGCAATACAAGACTGGAGGTGTCCCAACAAGCCAGTGGCAAACCCTAATTCAGCAAACCAGAGGGAGATCCTGAGACCCAGGATGGTGACGAAGGCAAGCTTCAACACCAGAACTGTGCCTTGGCACAGGCAGGGGAACTGGTGAAGTCGAAAGCAGAACACCAACATGCGATCAGCAAGAAGGTATCCTCCAACAGACAAACCTCCCACTGTGTTGAATTCAGTACAACTTCAGGTGGGCAAGCATCTTCCAGCATCCTGAACTTCCCATGCTTCAGGGCAACCCCAGGCAGGTGCCTATTTGAAGCTGAGGGATACACCCAGAATAAAGGTAAAAGGCTGGAGTAGGAGATATTATTCTTCAGCTGAAGAAGAAAGAGCAGGGGTAGCAATCTGATCTCAGACAAAGCAAAAGCAAAAATATATCTAATTTTGAAAGAAATTAGGAAGGAAATTATATTCTACTAAAAGGCATCATAGACAATGAATTAGTAGCTAAACATATATGTGCCAAGTGGTATACCATGCAATTTCTTAGAGGAGAAGTTAAGGGAGTTACAGGAAAAGATACCAAAACTACAGTAGTGAGGGACCTCAACCTCACCCTCTCAGAATTAGATAAATTTAACCACAAAATAAATAAGAAAGCAGTTAAGAAGGTGAATAGAAATTCAGAATTCTTAGAAAAGTTAGACATGGTAAACCTCTGAAGAAAATTGAATGAGGATAGAAAGTTTCTTCAGCAGTACATGACAACCAAGGTTAGGAGAGAAGCAGAAAACTGGGAAACATTTTTTACAGCCAGTATCTCTGATAAATGACTCATTTCTCAAATATATACAGAAATGCATCAAATTTATAAGAATATAAATGATTCCCCAATTGATAAATGGTTAAAGGATATGAACAGGCAGTTTTCAGAGGAAGAAATAAAGCTATCTATAGTCATATGGAAAAATGCTCTAAATCACTATTGATTAGAGAAATGAAATGCAAGGATGAAAGAACTCCAAAAGACTAATGACAGAAAATGCTCTCCACATCTAGAGAAAGAACTATGAAGTCAAATGCAGATCAAAGCATGTCATTTGCTGTCTTTTTTTCCTTTCACTGTTTTGTTTCTTCTTTCTTGTGGTTCCTCCCGTTGGTTCTAATACTTCTTTACAACATGATTTATGTGAAAATAAGGTTAACATGAATGTAGATGTAGAATCTATATCAGATTGCATGCTGTCTTGGGGAGGAGTAAGGGAAAGGAGGGGGAGAAAATTGAAAACTCAAAAACTTATGGAAGTGAATGTTGAAGACCAAAATTAAATAAATTAATTGAGAAAGGTCTAGTTTTTTTTTTTTTCCTTATCTTCTGTTTCCTTCTAGGACAATACCATTCTTAATGGACCTTTGTCTTTTTTTCTCCCACATCACAATGTAAGAAATTCATCAATGTATTGTACCTTCCAAATGGTCAAATGTATTTTTTTCTGAGTTTCACTTCACCAGAAATGTCTGTAAATCTTCTGTTTAACTGAGTGCTCTCTTTTCCCATAGGATTATGCCTAGTTTATCAAGGTAAATTGTTCTTGGTTTTACAGTTGTATTTTGCCTTTTACAGTGTTTCATTCTAAGGTCTTCTCTTTTTATTATGGTGGATGCCAAAGTTTGTCTGATATAACTACTATTCATTTGCTCTAAAGAAAAGCATGGTTCATGACAAACCATTCACAGTTCACAATGAACTCAGTGTCCCATTGCTGTCCCCCAAGAAGGAAAAAAAAAGTAACATGTTAAATACCTAACATAGTTATTCTGTTATGAAGTTTTCTTTTTATAATAAACAAAGGCTTTCTGAACTTAGGACATGTATTTTTAATTCTTTTCTTCAATTTTACTCAAGTAGTTCAATTTGAATTTATATAATTTCTGCTCTTCTAATGCAATGCAGTAGTTTATTTTTTTATAGCTTACTTTTATTATTATTTTCTAGATATCTATCTTTTGGCATAAAATGCTTTTTTTAACTACAAAATAACTAAAATAATAGAAAAAAGTTTTGACATCTCATGAACTTAACCTAAAAATGATTCTGAATTTATTAATTTAATTCATATAGGCCAATTTGTACCTAGCATATACATTAAGAATTAGCATTTTGAGAATAAGATTTTTCTCACAATTTTCAAATTATGTTAAGGGATGGATATTGTTTATATAATACTTTTTTTAATTTTAGTTAGTGCTTTATTTTGTGATTAAAATATTTTTGTGATCCCATGGACCATACTGTCCATGATTTGTCATTTCCTTCTCCAGTGAATTAAGGTAAACAGAGTTTAAGTTATCTGCTCAAGGTCACACAATTAACAAATGCCTGAGCCCAGATTTTAACTCCAGTCTTCTACTCTCAAAGCATAATGTTCTATTCATTAAGCCATCTAGCTATCTCCTAGATAGAGATTAAATGACTCGCCCAAGGTTACAGAGCTAGCAAGTACCTGAGGTGTAATTTAAAAGGAAAATCTTTCATAACCATTAATAAGTCCATGTAACCTGCCTGGGTCATGTGGAAGCCTGAGTTAAATGAGTCTAAGTCACCTGGAGCCTGTGGTGGGAGGAGTTTGCTGAATGGGTAGAACAGAAAGTAGCAGAACTAGAGCAGGACAGAGAGGAAGTTAGTCTTGAGAGCAGTCAGAACTACGAAGGATGCAGGCAAATAGGCAGCAGGCTAACATGAGTGATTTTGTGATTGTTTCTGATTTTGTTTAAGAGAGCCTGCTTGTGATTGGTTTAATGGAGCTGGTTTGTGGGAATCCTAGCAGGGGGAAGGCTTGGGGATGATGTTGTTCTCTGCATTGTTATTGTGTATAGATTTTTGTTACTGTGATGAATTTGGCCTGAATAAATATTTTGGTTCTGGCTTCCATGTGGAGAGTCTGGTATTTCATGATTCTGAATTGTGCCATGATATTCATGACTGCTGCAGGCACCGTAAATATTGCATTAGTGCTACAAATGGTGATGGGAATGGGATCATGAAATATCAGACCTCTATTTGGAGACAGAAAGGCAGAGGAAACAGAAGAAAAAATGGACTTCCCAGGGTGGGATGACTTGCTTTATTCCTCCCTGGCAAGAGAATGGGCTAAAGGTACAGGGCTTTGTGAAAACTGGGAAGCCAGGCTACAGAGGGGAGAATCCAGAGACTTAGAAAGATGTTTGCAGTGAATAATAATGGAATCAGGTAAAGAAATGGCTGGGGTGTGTAGGAGAAGCTGGGCCTTGCCAACAAGCTATTGAATTGTATATAAAAGCAGAGACAAGCTGCTAGAGGTGAAGGCTCAAATGGAGAGGGAGTTGGCTTGTTTGCAGGAGAAGTTTTTATCCTACAGTGTTCAAATTGTCCTTTAGCATAGGAAGCTAGAGAGTGTCAGGTGGTGGAAGAAAAGCATATTGTTGATTTCGCTCATAGGAGGTGAAAAGTTAACAATAGGAAAGTGAATGCAGCTCTTGCACAGACTGGACTTGATTCAGGCCTGTACACAGGCCAGGAGGATGTGTGGGAGGAGAACGAAACAAATGAGGAGATTAAAGTTTGACCAGTACTAAGAAGGAAGCAGGAGAATAAGGGGGCCCCTACAGTGTTTGGGGAGATAATTGAGGATTTTACTGAGCAGAAGGTCACAGATATTTTGAGTCAGTTTACCAAAAGGATGGAAGAATCATTGGTACTTCGGAGGTTGAGAATCAGTGAAAAAGATATATTTCCTTGAAAGAGAAGAATAAATAGCCATTGGATGCAAAGTCAGGATAGACTGACAAGAAAAGAATTGTTTACAGCTCTATTGAGAGCAAGGATTGCTGTTGTTGTGTTTGTCTGTTTTCAAAGAAGGCCATGCCATCAAAGAAATGATGACATGACTCATACTTAACTTTGTTTTCAGTGAAGGAGGGCTGTGCACGGTCACCAGCCTCACTTTCTCCTCCTGAGCCCTCTGAATCCAATGACCAGATATTCATTAGGATGAATGGAGATGGCCCAGGACACAATGGGAGACCTTGGCCTTTTTAGTCTAGGCCTTTTGAGGTACTCATTTAGAGAGATGTAATGCCCATTGAGTGAGTAGGCCTATTTAAGAAGTAGTCAGGGAATGGCCCTTTTAATGAGCAAAAGAAAAAAAATAACTAAATCAAACTAGGAGAGAAAGAGAAATTGTTACTATTCATAATCACTCTAAGCCAGCCATTAAGTAGAGCTTGTTCAAGGACCTATTGTTGTCCAACCTATGGACTTCAGAGTGCACTGGGTTTAAGGTTTTGGGAATGAGAAGGAAGGAAGGAAGGAAAGAAAGACATCTAGCCAGTAAACCCCAAAAGAAGGGGAGAGGGAGGCAGAAGGGAGAGGATGAACTGGGTTACCCAGCTAGTTGAATCCCCACTTATGTAACTCAGTTGACTCATAGGTTGTGTTTTTCCTTTATTTTTGAAGAAGACCATGCCATCAGAGAAATGATGACTGGCATTTGACTTTGTTTTGAGTGGGGGAGGGCTGTGCAAGGTCACCAGCCTCACTTTCTCCTCCTGAGTCATCTGGATCCCGTGACCAGATATTTACCAAGATGACTGGAGATAGCCTTGGTGAGAGGAGGGTCAAGATCATCTCAGGAGAGCAGGGGAAGAATTTGGAAGAATAAATGCCATTCTAACTAATGAAATGTATAAAATGTATCGAGGAAAGAGACTTGATTTTAGACTGAGCAGGGAGGTAGGAGCTTCCCCTGCAGATAATTCTGAAATATTGTATCCAGATTCATTACACCTACAGGGAGAATGGGGGGTTGGCAAGACCACAGCTCAGACTAAAGAGGATGTACCTCTAACCAGAATGATGACCCCAGGTCTGCAAATTGGAAAACAGTAAACAATAGTGAATGAGGCTATGATAATGGGTTTATGGACTCCAGAAGCACCGCTGACCCTACATGTATTCTGCTTCTGGTGATTGTCTCCTTGTCTCTTTTTGGATTTTTGTCTGTTCACCTTGTTTGTCAAATTTGTTTTCTGCAGCCCTGGTACCCTCCTCCTATATATGCCTGATTACCTAAACTGGATGTCACCCCCTGTCCACTGTGCTGTGTCAGCCCTGGACCTGACCTCCACCAACTCTTCATGCCAGCTGAGGAACTCACCCCTGTAATAGGACCTCTTGGGGCAGAGACAGCTCTCCATCCTGTCTCAGCAGGAAGTAGTCACTGAAGAAGAGACCTTTGCCCCTTACCCCAAGATTTTGGGCCCCATTCATTTGAGAGGGGAATGATGAGGTGCTTGTGCTCAAAACCTACCCTAAGATATTGTTTTATATGCTTATTTTGTGTGATCCCCGTTATATTGTTGCAAAGTTCTGTTAATACCAGTTACCCCACCAAGCCTGACCTATGCAATGAATGTGAAAGATCTTGGGGCTGCATGTAATAGTAACTTAAATGGAAAAATCTTTCATATTCATTGAGAGGTCTATGTTACATGCCTAGGTCACACGGAAACCTGAGTTACATGAGTCTGAGTCAC
This sequence comes from Notamacropus eugenii, assembly GCF_028372415.1. Classification (NCBI taxonomy): domain Eukaryota; kingdom Metazoa; phylum Chordata; class Mammalia; order Diprotodontia; family Macropodidae; genus Notamacropus; species Notamacropus eugenii. The sequence goes on along the minus strand of NC_092874.1, from coordinate 349,937,367 downwards.
AAGGAGTCTAAGTCACAGTTTGCTGAATGGGTGGAAAAGGAAGAGGCAGAGCTAGAACAGAGCTGAGAGGAAGCTAATCATGAGAGCCTTCAGAGCTAGGAAGGATGAAGATAAATAGACTGCTGGCTGACAATGAGTGAAAGAGCTTGTTCGTGATTTTCTTTAAGAAAGACTGCTTGTGATTTGTTTAGTGGAGCTGGTTTATGGGAAACCTAGCAGGGGGAAGGCTTGCCGATGGTTTTGTTCTCTGTATTGTTATTATGTATAGATGTTTTTTGTTGCTGTCTGGCTAAATGTTTTGATTCTGCCTTCCATGTGGAGAGTCTGTGGTATTTTGCAATTCTGAATTGTGCCATGATATTCATGGCTGCCTTGGGCGCTATGAATATCATATTGGTGCTACCGTTTTCTATCCACTGAGCCATCTAGCTGCATAGATAGATAGATACATAGATAGATACATAGACACATAGAGATAGAGACAGAGGTAGCAATAAAGTGTGTGTGTGTGTGTGTATGTTTGTATAATTATACATAGTGGTTGTGTCTGTATATGTGTATATACATGCATATGTGTGTATATACATGTATATGTGTATATACACACGTGTATGCATATATGCATACATATGTTAAATATATTGTGAAATCTTAATTAATTGTGCTTTTTCATATTGTCAACAGATTATTACATCATTTCTCCCTTTCTTCACTACTCAGATCATACATATGTTCATAAAGTAACTTTTTCCAATTTGAAATGCTAAATAAAATTGCTCAAACTGAAAAACAAGTAAATGTCAGGCCTTATCTCATTTTGCCACTAATATGACTTTATAAAAATTCAGTGACATAATATAAATATTTAGAATCTCATAAGTTTTTAATTTGATCGTTTGGAAGAGGATGAATGGGGGTAGGGCGAACTATTTCTTATGTAATCAATTCCTAGTTTTATTTATTAATTTAATTAAGTTTTTTTTTTCAATTTTTTTAATCTTTGATTTTTCCTATTTCTATTTTTGTGTTTCAACAACACATTATTATTATTTTTAATTTTCTGTTTTCTAGGCGTTTTTTTTTTTAATTCCATGGTCTCTTTGTTGATTTGTTCTCTCACACGTATACTGACAAGTGTGTTGAATTAAGAATTTTCTCTAAGCAGAGCCTTGACTGCATCCCATAAATTTAGATGTTTTGTCACATCATTGTCATTCCTTGTCTCTTTTTGCAGATGATAGTTTACTAAAAGACTCAGAAAATTAACTAAAACCTTAATTGAATCAATCAAGAACTTCCACAAAGTTGCAGGATAGTAAATAAATCCACACAAGTGATCAATATTTTGGTATATCAACAACAGAGTCCAGCAGGAAGATATAGAAAGACAGTTTCCATTTAAAGTACCTACAAATAGTATAAAATACTTGATATTCTACGTGACACACAGTAATAATTTGAACAGAATTACAAAATGCTCCATACGGATAAAGACAGATCTAAATGCTAGAGAAAGTATCAGGTCTCAAATGATACTATAAAGTTGTAATCATCAAAATAGTTCACTTATGAGTGGAACAGATTAGGTATACAATATGCAGATGGAAACAAGCAGAGTAGCTCATTTTTTTATAAACTCAGATCCCATCTGTTGATACAACACTTCACTGTGGAATTAAACTTTTAGGAAAACTGGAAAGCAAGTACAAACTAGGCAAAAGCCAAACATTTTATATTATATACCAATACAAGCTCTAGTGGGTACATGACTTAGGAAAAAAGGTGACATAAATAAATTGGAAGAATATGGAAGAAAGTATCTGTTGATTTTGAAATTCTTGATGCAGCCCTTATCTCTAGGATAAAAATCATGGAATGAAAAATCCAAAGGTCTTATCTATACTACTACTCCCCTGTTGTGGAGTTCTTGTAGCCTGGTTTATACTTTCTGTACTTAATAAGGAAAAAGGATATCTCCTCCTAATAGATACATTTTTACTGAGGGAGGGGGCAGAATCTTGCTTAAATGTGGAGGAGTGTGCTACCTCAAGTAGATATTTTGTAATTTACCTTTTGGTCTGCTGTTCAGATACAACAAAGTCAGAAGAAATAAAACAGGCCGCTTTAGATGGATTTTAGCACACAACTCATCAAACATGGTTTTAAACACTTTGTTAATACATTCTGTCTGACCTGAGCTTTTGGGGTAGTAAGGTGAATGCAATTTCAGGACTACCCTTAGGCAACAGTAAATCTGGGATAAAATAGAATTGATGGAATCAGTGCCTCTCTCAGAATCAATATAGGCTGGACAGTCAAAGTAGGGAATGATCTCTTCCAAGAGAACTTTTGCAAACACACACTCAATAACTGGGAATATTTTAAAGGGGCTGGACTTGGGCATACAAATGAAATCAATCTGCAAATGCTCAAAAGGTGTTTAAGCTAAGAGGGCTAGGGCATTGGAGACAACAGCACAGAAGGCATGCTGTTTAAATATTCAACAAGTGAAGCAGGAGGCACACACTTGGCTACCTACAGGTGTGATGCCTGGGACAACCTAAACCCTCCTAACCAAGTCCACAATCCTTTATATACCAAAATGATCCCCATAATGAACAGTGATAGAATCACTGAGAGAGAAGTGATTTGCCTTCTAAATTCGCCAGGCCCAAGCAACTTGTTTAGTCTGAAAATGTTTGTTCCATTTTGTGATTTCAGATCCATTGTGGGCAAGAAAGAGGTAACCTTCAGCAGAAGGGGAGAGGGGGGAGAAAAATATTCAGGTCCCTCTAGGACAGCTAGTTTCATGGCTACCTCATGAAGGCTATTCCCTCCTGCAATATAATCAGTTCTGCTGGTGTAGGCAGGAAAACAAATTATAACTAGGGCATCAGGAAGCTTCAAAGCAGATAAGAGTTTCCACATTTGCAATGACTGTACCAGGAAAGGTCAAAAAACTCCTGTGCAGTCAAAACATCCCAACTGCCTGACAAACAGCAAAGGCATACTGTGAGTCAGCATAAATTGTAATGTTTTTTCTGTAGACAAGGTAACATATCTACATAAAAGTCACAAACTAAGAAACTTTGTGATTGAGGTTAGAGGGCAGGGAGACCACCCAAACCAGTGTTCAGAGGCCACTGCAACACCAGTGTAACAAAGACCATCTCCCATAAAAGAAGACCTATCAGTATACAAAATATAATTAGAATTTTCAAAAGCAGTATTGGAGAGACAGTCTTTCAACCATGTCAACTACAGAGGCAAAAACATACAGTGGCTCCCCTGAGACTGACATATCAGGGAGTAATGTGTGAGGACTGAAGATGATACATAGCTTGAGAGTGACATTCTTTTTTTCCCATCAAGGTTACTTCATATTTGGCAAGTCTCTGGTCAGAAAAGTCCTGATTTTTTTGGTGAAGTGAGAGCAACTCAACCTGTTGGGCACCTTGCATTGTCAAGGAGGCTAACAGGACCAGATTACAAACCTGGTTCTGGAATAGTCAGATAAATAAAGGGTTTAGGGATGTCACTAAAGAATCTGATCCTCTGTTGACAATATCCAGCTGCTCCATGGATAGCACATAGTAGTATTTTGTTTGTGGGAGCACATAGCTTCTTCAAGGCCTACACACATTTAAGGGAAATAGAGCAGGTATCAGTAGCTACCATGAAACCAAGATACTCTAATCGTGAGAGGCACCACTAAATTTTTGGCTTTAAGACTTTTCAGCCACTTTGATGGAGTTGAAGAAGAATGCAATAGCTATCATCTTGAGAAACCTAAAGTCTGTGAGCTGCCAATAGATCATCAACATATTGGATTAAACATCAGCCCTTGAAAGTGATGGAAAGTGATGACCTTGCTGTAAGATTTGAGAAAACAAGATAGAAGTTTCTATAAACTCTCAAGGAAAAAGAATTGATATGTACCTTGTGTTCTTCCACACAAAGTCAAATAGGTATTGGGCATCTGGGTGAAAGAAAATGCTAATAAAAGCAGAGTAAAGATCTATCATAATAATATGGATATTCTTGAAGGAAATGGAGGAAATTATGGTAGCAGTGCTAGGCACCACTTAGTGCCTCAGTATAACATAAACATTAACAACATACAAATCTTGCACAAAGCAATAAACAATTTTGTTATCAGAGTCTGACTTGGGCTTCCTAACAAGGAGAGAGAGGATTCTTACAAGGAGATTTGCATGTAACAAAAGTACCTTGATTCCTAAGAGTTCAGCAATGGGCATAATATCTTTGTTGACCTCACTGCATAAATGATATCGAGACCTGAATGAAAGGGAGTCTCTCTTAGTCTCATAATCCCAACTCATTCCTCATCATCAGATGATGAGAACAGCATATTTTTTAATAATCCTATATCTGAGGATGAAGTTTCCCATAAAGGATATGAAATGAAAGCCCTACATTGTCCTCTGGGGTATCTTGGACATTTGAACGAATATGGAGAAAAAGAGAGAGAGTTCTCAGGGAGTTGTAAGGACAGAAGTTCATAGGGAGAAGAGGAAATGATAGACCTAAATTTACAGAAGAGATCTCACTCCCAATAGATTTGCCAGGGATTTGGACATGGGAAGGAGAAGCGTTCAACAGAAAGGATACCAATGGATACTATGGAATGAGACAATTTATTAAAGCTCTGAGGTCTTCCTGAGACCACTATAACATTCAGATATCCAACAGAAGTACAGGTAAAATCTGGATAATCATTAAAACTAAATCAGGAACTCCAGTGTATAGTAAGCAATCATAGATCACATCTCTTTCTAGTGAAAGGTGAAATGGGGTTCACAAGTATAGAGAGAAACATGCACTGGGATGTCTGAGGGAAGGATTGGGGGGAAAGAGTCCTCTCCAAAATCCACAGCATCTCCTCCTTCCCAAAACCTTCATGCATCAAAATTCCCTCAGCCCCACTATTATTTTTACTCCTAAGATCCTTTTCTTTTCTTTTGACATTCTTGGGCAACATGCCACTTCTTGTGGGAGTAAAAGTATTCACTGACTTGTGAGTTCCTGATATGACCTGTACATGGACAAAGATAGCACTTTGACCCTCTGACTCAGATTTCTTTCTTTTTCCTTTTCTTTTCCTTATAAATATATCGGACAATGATCTTAATTTCACCTATGTGCTTTTCATGCTATCCAGGACAATTTTTCTGAAAGTACTTTTATATTTCCATTTGAGATTGATTGATAAAGGCTGAATTTATAGTTTTTGCATGACATAAGTTGAGTGAATCTAGGCCCACATACCACTAAACACTTTTACATAATCTATCATAAAAATGTTTAGGGGGCTTTCTTTCTTTTCTTCATTTTCTCTCTGAATTGTTTCTAAAAATTTACTCCAAATTTCAGTGGAGGGCATAAACCTCCCTACATCTAACTAAGGACATTTTACCCTAAAGTAACCTGTTATAATTAGCAAGATTATTGAGGTTTTATTGCAAGACTTGTAATGACTAATTTGGAAGACTGTGAGGTCATGCTGCCCCCACCCCCCACCCCATGTATGATCTTGCTAATTAGCAAATTCAGTAACAGCAGTTCCTTTACCATGGAAGAATTATATAACTTTTCATCAGTGTGGTGATTTTGATGCCATTTTCATCCTACAAAGCATGGGAGTAAGCATATAGCCCTGTAACACTCCATTCATGATTGGGAAAACTCAAGAGCATTGTCCATTATTGAGACCTGTAAAAATATGCAATCATGGAACATACAAAACTGATGGACTTCTCCAGACTACCAAATTTCGCCATACTCTTCCACCAACCCTCATAACTGAAAGTATCAAAGGCCTTGGTTAGATCTATGACAAGCATAGAGTACAGACCTCTGTTCTGCTCATGATATGTCTCCTGTAGATGTTGGTCAGCTAACAACAAATCAACCATTCCTCAAACCTTTCTGAAGCCACAGTGGCTCTCAGGTAGGTTACCATTTTCCAAGTGAAGAATCACCATATTAAGAAAGACTCTAGCAGGAATCTTGCCAGTAGTAAAATAGAAAACCCCTGCTCCTGCTCCATGATTGCTATAGGACAACCTTTTCCTTCTCCTTTTTAGTGATGGACAGTCAAGTAATCCTTGAACTCCCCAGGGGATGACTTTGACACACCAATGCAATATTCACTGTACCTACAGCAGCCATGAATATCACAGAGCAATTCTGAATTGTGAAATACAACAGATTCTCCACATGGAAGACAGAAGCAAAACATTTATTCAGACACCAGAAATTCAAGTCCATCATAGTAATAAAAATCTATATACAATGACAATGCAGAGAACAACACCAACTTCAAGCCATACCCTGCTAGGCTTCCCACAAACCAATCATAAGCAGGCCCTCACAAACTTGTTCTTTCATTCGTGCTAGCCAGCTGCCTACTTGCCTACATCCTTCTTATCTCTGACTGGACTCTGACCAAATTTTCCTCTCAGCTCTGCTGTAGCTCTGCCTCTTCCTATTCCACCCTTCCTGTTCTTCCTGTTCAGCAAATTCCTCCCACCACAGATTCCATGCGACTCAGGCTTCCATGTGACTTAAGCAGATCATATGGGCCTATTAATGAGTGATATAGATCTGCCCATTTAAATTGCCATTACAGACCTCCACTTGCCTCATAACTCAAAAGATTTCAATAAGCTTTTGTATGAACACTGAACCTGTTGTAAATCACAGCTGGAACAGAATCAGCAGCAGGGACTTTGCCACACAAGAAAAGCCTAATGACATTTAAAGACTCCTCTTCAGTTGACAATTTGGCTAGAGAGGGATTGAATTCAACCTGAAGTATACCAATAGCTTGAGTACTGGTTGATGATGGTCTGTTGAGAACATTACAGATGTGTTCAGAATGTCTCTCTGGGACTCTGTTCGTATTGGTAATCAATATGGATACATCTGTGCTGAATAGTTGAGATACACCATAGGTCTATGGCACATAAATTGTCTTCATGCCAAAACTGAATTTCATTTGCCTACTTACTGAACCAAAAATTCCATTTCTCTCTAAGCTGTACTTGTACTTTAATTTCGATTAAATTAAATGGTGAGTTCTCCAATAAATCATTATATCATCTATAAAGATTTTGTTTTCTTTTCTCCTTTACTTAAGTTCAATTTTTTAAATTTCTTCTGTTTATCAATACCAGTACCATTCTAGCACTATATCAAATGGTAGTGATGACAAAAATAAATTCTCTTCCATTAATTCTCACTCTAATTAGAAAGGATCCAAGGTTATTCAAGCCAAACTATATTCAAAGATTCATTCAGACACTCTGGTGATAACAATATATCATTTTGATTTTTCAGAATTTGTGATTTTGCATAATAAATAGACATTTAAAATCATTTGTGTTAAAAGGTGGGTTTTTTAAGGGAATAGGGAAATTCTTTTAAATAGTTATTGCAACACTGGATAAGCAATTAGGTTGCCACTGGCACTGATACACCACTAGTGAAGTGGCTAGACCTTCCACTACTAAGGGGCAGCACCAGGCCCCAACACAGTACTATCTGTGTGACTAGACCTTCACAATTCCTGCACAGTAAATAGGGACCACTTGGCACCCACACAGCATTAGATAAGCAGACAAAATACAACCCAGCATCAGAAGCTTCAGACGGTGCCTTCCACCCCAGGAACAAAGTCAATTTTAAAAGTAATGAAATATGCTAGAAAAAATTAGGAAAAAATATCTGAAAATAAAAACTTATTATGATAACAAGAAAGAGAAAAAGACAAACTCTGAAGAATCCAAAAATGTTAAGACCATTTCATAAATAGCCTGAAAGAAATATGTGAATTACTCTCAGACCAAAAAAGAATTACAATAAAAGCTCCAAAAGAATTTTAAAAATTAAATAAAAGAGGTAAAAAATGAGTAAAGAAACGAAAATTATTCAACAGAATCAAAAGTGTGATAAGGGAAGCACAAAAATATGGGAAAAGATACACAAAAACTCATTGAAGAAAACTCCTTTCCAAATGGAAAGGAAGTAAAATTATTAACTGAAGATAATAATTCCTTATGAATTATAACTGAGCAAATGGAACCTAATTACTGCATGAGATTTAAAGAATCAAGCAAGCAAGAGAACTGAATAATAGAAGAAAATGTGAAATATGTAATTGGAAAAACTGACCTGGAAAACAGATCTAGGAGATACAATTTAAGGATTACTGGACTAGTAGAAAGACATGATAAAGGAGAGTGGGGCAGAGGGAGAATGACCTGGATATCATATTTTAATAAATTATGGAGGAAAAATACCCTAAAATCCAAAAGCAGAGGGAAAAACAGAAAATGAAAATAAAATGTACCATGAGTGGATTCCAGGAACCAAGAAGGAGAAATAAGCAGTAAATTGCCATAAATCTCCCATATTTGTCTCCAAACAACCATAAAATGCCATCCCAAAAGAAATACTGGAACAACTGAACCAGCAAAAAATGGGAAGAAACAGTCTTTTCCTCCAAGAAACTTAGAATGTTGGGAAGAAAGATCTTCCTCACTTGGGTAAAAGGAGAGCACAGTGCAAGAAAGAAAGCATTCAGACAAGTCAGTAACAAGCTCAGTAACAGCAAACCAGTGAGACATCCTGAGTCCCAACATGGAGGATTAGGCAAAGACCAACACCAGGACCTCCATCCCCACCCCCACCCCCAGCACATAGTTAGGGGAGTGGGTAGAGTCCAGCTCTGAGAACTGCCACATGCTTCAGCATTGCCCTGGGCAAAAAGGCAAATGCCATACGTATGGCTGCCTAAGCAAATTGGAAACTGCTGGTCCCAGCACCAGCCCTGCCATGAGCTTCAATACAGACCCAGGCAAACAGGGTTTCTTGTAGCCAAGTTGCCACTTTGCTCAGGGTAGTCCCAGGGAAATGCAGTTTCACTGGATTTCACAAGCACAACTGATTCAGCAAATACCAGACAGACGTCAGCACTAGGGCCCTGGTTCAGCATCAGGTAAGGTACCAGGTCCCAATGACCTCCAGCAGTGCCAGCCAATCACACCAAACCCCAAAGTACAGTACCATCAAGAAGGCTCCCATGGGCCTCTGGGCAATATCATTACAGCACTAGGTAAATAGCCAGGAAGTGACACAAGAAACCTGAGAGAGTTCCCCTTGGAAGTGAAGCTTGAAAACTTTTTTAGATCAGATTTGACAAATGGAAAACTAGATACAAAAATCCACTGAAGAAAACAACTCCCCAAAAAGTACAATTGGCCAAATAGAAAAGAAAATACAAAAATTATCTAAGGAAAACAATTCCTTAAAAGTTAGAATTGAACAAGTGGAAACTAATGGCTGTATCCTATATCAAGAATCAATTAAATAAATTCACAAGATAAAACAATAGAAGAAAATGGGAAATACTTCATGGGAAAAACAACTGGCTTAAAAAATGTATCCAAGAGAGACAATGTGAAAATCATTGGACTACTATGGAAAGCCATAAACGAAAGGAGGACCTGGACAGCATCTTTCAAGAAATCATCAAGGAAAAGTGTTCTGATGTTCTGGACCCAGAGGGGAAAATAGGCATTGAAAAAATCCACTGATCACCTCAGGAAAAAGATCCCAAAATAAAAACCCCAAGAAACATTATTCCCAAGTTTCAGAGCTATCAGGTAAAAAAAATAAATGTAAGCATCCAGAAAGAAACAATTCAAATGTTGGGCAGCCATAATTCAGAATTACACAGGACTTAGCAGCTACAACATCGAAGGATTAGAAGTTGTGGAATATTATCATATTCCAGAAGGCATAGAAGCTAGGACTACAAGTAAGAATCACCTACTCAGCAAAACTAAGCATAATACCTCAGGCAGAAAAATGGTCATTTGATGAAATAGAAGGATTTTAAGCTTTCATAAGGATACCAGAATTAAACAAACAAACAAAAAATGATCTCCAATATCAAGAACTAAAAGAAAGCTAAAAAGGGGGGATGGGAAGAAAAGAAAACATAAGGAATTCAGTGGAGCCAAATTGTTTACATTCCTACATGGGAAGATGATACTTGTAATTTTTAAATCATACCACTAATAATACAGTTAGAAGGAATATGCACAGAGAGAGTCACATAAAAATAATTAAGGCATGAGAAAGAGTACATTGAGTGCAAAAGGAAAAGATAGGTAGAATGGAACAAATTAATTAATATGAAAAGCCATGAAAAGCACATTACAGTGGAGGGAATGATAGGAAGGTGGACAATGGGTATCGCTTGAACTTTACTCTCTTCCATATTGGTTTAAAGGGGAAATAACATACACAATCAATTGAACATAGAAATCTATCTTACTCATCAGGAAAATACAATAGGAGGAGATTAAGTAAAAAGTGGCAGGGTGGGAAGAATGGTCATTGACACTAGACAGAAGATAGGGCAGATTGGGGAAGGCAAGACATCATCAAGGAGAGAAAGGGTGAAAGAGAGAGAGAAGACAAACAAGAGGAAACACAAAGGGTCAACCATGACTGAAAATGACTAAGCAACAACTAGTAAGTGATGGAGACATGGTTCACAGTCAGATATTTAGTGCTTATATGTTCTTTAATGCTACCTCTTTGATCATAGTATTTGAAGATGAAATGGACTCTAGATATAGTAAAGGTTACCCCTGATCTACTCTCACCTACTCCCCAGGGAGTAGTCACCATTCATTGGTTCTGAGTGATCATGTGATCACATTTGCTAACCTACTTCTCTCCTTATGGTGATCAAACATTGTACTTTCTGCTAAACCCTGAGTATCTCTCACTTCACATTGTAATAGCAGGAGGAGGGAAGGGCAGTATATACCCGAAAAGAATGAATTTCAAGTTTTGTCTCTTTATTTTATCTTGTATATGGCAAGTATTGTGCTTTAACTACGCTAAGCAAGAGTAGGAAAAGAATGACTGTTCTTTTCCATTTTGTGTTTCCTTTCCTGACTAGATAGATGAAATCAATTTTCAAGGTGGAAGTTTTCAAACTTAAAGGCAAAACTGTCAGTCCCAGAAATCTGGAGTTCTTGGCTCCAATGAGAGGAATGCTCCATTGTGGAAGTGGTAAGGAAAGATTCTTCATTTGAAAGACCAAGAGAGATTGACCAAAATCTGGCCATTTTATTACTAAAGATGTAATGAAAGTTGTTTGAGCAGTGCAGAGTTGAAATGAAAAGTAAAGTGTCTAATTTTCAGACATGCAAATTATTTTAGGTTCTGATGAAGTTTAAGTATTGCCGTTCCAACACTTTGCAACAAACATTATAACTTAAGTTATCATGCCCTGCTTTAAGTTTCATTGTTGTTGTTTGCAGGTTTGCAGGTTTCTCCAAAATTGCATTTACAAGTGTACTGTGATTAATATTCCTCTCTTGTGGAAGAATAAAATATCTATCCCATGCCTTATATATTGAGTATATTTTTATTTCCCTTTTGGGACAGTAAAATATTTCCTACTCTTTATCAGCTCACGAAATTCTAAGCACTTAACAAAAATACTAACCCTAGATCAATATCCCTTCTTGATGCCATGGCCAATTTACAAACTCTAAAACAACTTAGATACTGTTGAAGTTCAAACTTGAATTCTCAGATTGGGTCTTTTGGATGATCACTATTGCTTCATATCCAAAGAACTCTTTGGTTCATATTCCTAAAACTGAATCTCACCACCAGCACCACTTCTATCACCTCAACAATGCACACACACAAACACACTTCCGCTTTTATTTTCAAGTCAATTGGTTGTCTATATAGCTCAAAGCAAAGACATTTACTGAAAAGAGAACAAGATTAAAAAACCTATCATTGATAGAGGTAACATTCACCTACAAGGCAAACGAGCATAAATTAATACTTTGAGAACAGAAAGCAAGGCAACTCACAAGACTGGCCCTGGTTTCCTTTGTCTTTTCTAGTTATACTCACATTCCTTTTCCCAGGTGCAGCATCTTAGCTATGTTCCCTGTACTTGTACCTCTTTGAAGCTCTGCATTAGGAATTCTCTTAGCTTGCCTTCTTTTCACACTATCACCTTCTATTCAATAAGTGGTTACATGTCAAGATTGGTTGGTTGTTGTCCTTCATCTTCGAAGAGGACCAATATGACATCACCATATTAACGTGAAATTTCAGTGTGTTTGATTGTGATTGATCAGATCAATGTGAGCTCAAAATGCTCTACCACAGGTTGGGCACAGATACCTTGTGTGAAGGTTTGCGGTGGGTATCCCAAATTTGTGCATACTACATTTACTTTGTGCTGTCTCAATTCTGCTTTGCTCAAAGGGCACAGAACCATTTCTGATGTGAGCAAGCCATGATGAATGGCCTTGTGCCAGTGTCTCCCATGTTGCACAGCCAAATCCAAAGTTCTAGAGAGAGACAATGAGATGTCCCTCTATGGCTTCTTCTCATCACCATGTGATCACCTGATCCATGCAAGCTCTCCATAAAATAGTCTTTTTGGCAAGCATACACTTTGCATTCAAACAACGTGGCCAGCCCATTGCAGTTGAGCTCTCTGAAGTATAATTTGAATACTTGCAGTTCACCTGGATCAAGGACTTCAGTGTCTGATGCCTTATCCTTCCAGGTGATCCTCAAAATCTTCCTAAGACTGTTCAAATGGAAGCTATTCAGTTTCTTGTCATGACACTGGTAGGCTGTTCATGTTTCACAAGCATATAACAATGAGGTCAGCACAGAGGCTCTGTAGACTGTCAGTTTGGTAGTCAGTCCAATAAATCTTCTCTCCCAAACTTTACTTCAGAGCCTCCCAAACACTGAGCTACCTCTGGCAATGTGTGCATCAACCTCACTGTCAATGTGTACATCCCTGGAAAGTATACTACCAAGGTAAGTGAATTTATCCACAACATTCAAAACTTCTCCATTTGTAGTAACTGATGGTTCCACATATGGATTTTGTGGTGGCGGCTGATGGAGACTCTGTGTTTTCCTGGTGTTAATTATTCTGCCAAAATTAGCACAGGCAGCAGAGAACTGATCCACGCTTTGTGGCATCTCAGCTTCAGAGGCTGCATTGAGTGCTCAATCATCTGCAAAAAGAAAATCATGCACCTATGCTCCCTCCACTCTGGTCTTGACTTGTAACCTTTTCAGATTTAAGAACTTAAAATCAGTACAGTAGTTAACCTTGAGGCCATGTTCATCCTCGTTGAAAGCATTTGACAGCATGGCTGAAAACATTATGTTAAAAAGCATGCGAGCAAGCACACAGCCCTATTTTACTCCATTGATGACTAGGAAGGCACGAGAACATTGTCCATTATCCAGAACTCGGAAAAATATGGCATCATGAAATTGATGTAAAATATTGATGAACTTCTCCAGGCAACCAAATGTTGACATAATTTTCCATAAGCCATCATGACTTACAGCGTCAAAGGCCTTGGTCAGATCCACAAATGTTGTGCACAGACCTCTGTTCTGCTCCTGGCATTTCTCCTAGATTTTTCAGGGAGCAAACACTATATCAACTGTTCCTCAACCCGGCTCTCAGGTATATGGCCATCTTCCAGCTGAAGGATCATCCTAGTAAGGAGGTCTCTAGCAAGATTTTTTCCAGCAATGACTAAGAGAGAGATCCCCCTGTGATTTTCACAGGATAATCTATTCCCTTTATTTTCATAGAGATGAACAATGGAGGCATACTTGAACTCCTGGGGGATAACCACCTCTTGCCATATAACCTGGAAAATTTCAGTCAGCTTTTGTATGAGCAATGGGCTCATAAAATTTACCTTGTAAACCTCAGTTGGAATAGAATCATCACCAGGTGCTTTGCCATATGAAAGGAGCCTAATGATCCTCAATACCTCTTCTTCAGTTGGACATTCAGCTAAGGAAGGATTTACTTCAACCTGAGGTAAACGGTCAATGTCCACAGCATTGATTGATGATCATCTGTTGAGAACACTATGGAAGTGTTCAGTCCATCTCTCTAGTATCATATCCTTATCACTGATCAATGTGGCTCTATCAGCACTGAGTAGTTGTGATGCACTGTAAGTTTTTGGTCCATAAATAGCTTTCAGGAAATCATAAAAGTGCTTTGGATTGTTAATATCAGCATAAAACTGAATTTCGTCTACCTTCTTACTGAGCCAGGAATCCTGCATCTCTCTAAGCTTTGCTTGTACTTTGCTTTTGATGGAATTAAATGCTGCCTTCTTAGAGCCATGGATGCACTGTCCTGCTGGCAAATCCCATGGAGTTCTTGTTTTTCATTTAGCAGCTTCTGAATTTACCCATCATTTTCATCAAACCAGTGTTGGTGTTCATGAGTGTTCTGACCCAGGTGAGCAAATGCAGTGCTGTACACCAAAACTCTGAGAGCTGCCCACTCCTTTTCTCCCTCACTGTTCTCAACAGCAACAGCAAGCTAGTATGCCTACCAAAAGGAGAGAATGACAGGCTCATGACAATGCAATTGCCAGTCATAGGAAAACGTCATGCAACCATCATCAGTGCCCATGCTCCCACCATGACAAACTCTGATGAAATCAAAGAAAAATTTCATAAAGACCTAGAGACTCTTATCACCAATGTGCTGAAAGACGACAAGCTTATAATTCTGAATGACTTTAATGCTAGAGTAGGCTGAGACTACCAGAGTTGTCAGGGAGGAATGGAGTTGGAAACAGCAATAGCAATGGTCATTTACTGCTGAAGACATGTGCATCGCATGACCTTCTCTTCACAAACACTGTCTTCCATTTACCTAAACACAATAAAACTTCATGGAGGCCCCCTTGCATTGGCATCTAAAAGTTGGCATCTAATAGACTATGTGTGTGTATTGAGATGAGACCGACAAGATGTGACAGTCACAAAGGCAATGTGTGGTGCAGAGTGCTGGACTGATCATAAGCTTATCCTTTGCAAGTTAAATATTCGCATTCATCAAAAGCATTGCTCCAAGACAAAATGACTATCAGAAGAATTAATGTCAACAAATTACAGCTCTCCTCTGAGCAAGAACAACTACATGACAAGATACTATTGGGTGGAAAGAGGATAGAGAAATCTCTTTTCTCCTTTCCTTCCTTCTGGAAAAGGCACATGGGTAAAAAGGAAAGAAATATTCTCTCTCAAGAGCTAGCTTCTTCTTCCATAGCTAGCCCTCTTCTCAACTGCCAAAAACATGGGTGAAACAGGAATGAACCTATTTTTTTTTTGTTTTTGTTTTTTGGTGGTATATTCACTTTAACTAAGGGGTGAGGTAAGGATCTTTTCTTGTATTTCTTCATTTGAAGCCCTCTTGATTTTTATTTTTGATACATTTTGCATAATTTACTTTTAATTTTTTGTATGTTGTTATTCTATCTACATTCATTGTTGTAGTCACTCTGTGTGTGTATTAACTCTTCTTATTTCACTTGACACAAATTCGAACAGATCTTTCCATTCTCTCTCTCTCATTACTAGATATGTGATCCTGAGCACATTATCATAAGTTTGTCTGCATTTCTTCAACTGTAAAATGGGGACAGTATTATCACCTACATCTCAGATTTTTTGTGATTATAAATATGATAATATCTGTAAAGTGGCTTGCAAATTTTAAAGCACCATATAAAATGCTGTCTTTAGAGGTGATTGCTCTTTAGTTATATACAAGTATTCTTATATGTTATGTTTTCTAATAAGAACCAAATCAACTGCCTCACTTTTCCTAGTAGATTTGACTTGTTTATCTACTGTTGATCATCTGCATCTGCAGAATGTTTTCTAATTAGTTTGTTGAGTTAGACTCTGTCTGGAAGGAAGAAATCAAACACTAATTCAAAAAAACTGATGAGAGCCAACAAGAGAGAAAGTCTAGAGAAACAGGCATGGAAAGGGAGGGTAAAGTATGTTTCTACTGAAGCAGAAGATGTTTATGAGTTTGGGGAAACCAAAGAAAGAAGACCATATGAAGACCTAGATTATTGTGTTCCAATCAAAGCAGAAAGATATAACAATGATGAGTAGTCATCCATTGAAAGGTAAATTTAGGACTGATAATAAGTTACATTCACTAATAACTTAGTAAATAATATTATCTTTGGGCCTCAGTTTCCTTGTAATTTGTAAAATTAAAAGTTTGAACTGCATGATTTTAAAATACTTCCTAGGAATAAGTTCTATGATGATATGAAGAGTTTCCTATGATCTTTGTAGTCCCATCTTCTTTGGACTTTTAAAGGATACTTTTCAGCTAGCTCTGTGGTTTAGCATGAAAATAGTATACAGTTCCTTCTGTCATTTGTGAATTGTGGGCTTGAATTAGACGAACTTTAAAGTCCCTATGGTCTGACATCATTAAGTGAGGTTCTGATTAGTTCGGTTTCAGTTCATTGAACTAAAAATTTACTGTTCCTTAAATGTTTAACTCAGAGAAAACTCTAGTTCAGTATTAATGAATCAACTTCTGTTCAAAGAAATTAAATCTAGTTATATTTGTGTGAGAACAGGGGCACAATGGCATGATATTGGACATAGATGTCATGAATTTTTCTTCATAACACAATGAATGCAAGTGATTAATTGCCTTACGCATTTTTGGTTGAGGAGATAGCACCTATCTACCCTAGTGCCTGCTTCTTTGGTGCCTCACCCAGTGATTTTCTGCATAACAATTCCTGAAATAGCTGCCATGAACGTAGAGGTCAATCAGATCTAGGCTGAGGACATTTGGACACCTGCCTCTTGCATGCAAAGCCAGAACAAATTAAATCATTTGTCGCCTAGGAACTGAGCATCAGTGGCAGCATGTGTTATGGCCTTGAAAGCTCTGTTTTCTTCATGTGCATGAGTCCTTTTCATATCTTGAAACAGGGAACAGATGTTTCATCAAAAGACACATTTTTAAAAAAAAAGATAATTATGCAGTAAGAGGCTTAATTACATAAGCTTATTCAGGTCCACTTAATTGCCTGACAGAGTGAGTGCCTCCCACTTATTAGAGACAGAGTCTCCCATCTTTTGATGGTTTATTAAATCTTTTGATGGCTCAAGGAAGAAGTGATTGACTTAACAATTGAGAAAATATCAATTCCTTATATCCATCTGGTATAAAAAAATGTAAATATTTTTAATAAGCAGTGAAAAGTATCACTTTCCTAGAAGTAGTTTATGCCATTCTATAAATGATTGACTGAATTGCTTAAAGAAAGACAAGTCTATGATAAATGCCTCAAATTTAGTTTAGTATTGATTATATGTGAAACATGTCAGTCATATTAAAAACCCAAAGAGTGGGCAAATTGCTGATTTAAGGGAGTCATTGAATTATGTGAATATGAAGCACTTAACTGGTAGCAGCCATTATAAAGTACATTTCCCTTCCTCCCTATATTTTATGACTTTGTTCAGCTCTTTAGAATGAAAAAAAATACACCCCCAAGGCAATCGTTGATTTCCTCACTAATCCCAAATTGATACTCAGTTTATTTCCATAGACTGCTACCAAAATGTTTTAACACTGTTATTTTCACCTAGCTAAATATTCCATTCTGCTAGTGTTAAGGAGAGATAAAAACCAGGACGAAAAATATTATCTAAAACTAAGTTTGAAAGTGGTGATCATTCGGGGTCAAAGCCAGAAAATAAGGTTGTCCAGGATCACTTCAGCTTGTTTTCATATCATTCAAATTCAACAAATTCAATTCAATAAGCACTTATTAAAAGCACTTACTATTTACAAGACTCTATGCTAGAATGGCTTGATACAAAGATAAAAATGAAATAATCTCCACTCTCAAAGAGATTATATTCTACTGCTAAAAAGTAAACCTGGAAAAAGCCATTTTCCACTGCATAAATGGCCAAGTAATATGGACAGGCAGTATTCAAAAGTGGAACTGTAAGTTATTAACAACTGTACCAAAAAAGACTCCAAAACATTAATAAATGAAATCAAAGTTAAAATAACTCTGAGGTTTAACCTCATATCCTTAATATGATAAAGGAGGAAAACAATTATTACTGCAGGGGCAATGGGGTGATAAGTACATTAATGCATTATTAATGTAATTGTGAATTAATCATATCATTCTGGACAACAATTAGAAACTAGATGTCCCAAATCACTAATTGGTAATTTCCTTTTGATCAAGTAATAGCACTGCAAGGGCTTATCTCAAAGAGAAAGATTTTAAAGAGGAAAAGAACCCATAAAAATTTTTATAGTGACCTATTTTGTATTCCCCAAAGTGGGAAAACAAAGGGGATGCCATCAGTGGGATGGCAATTGAAAGAATTATGTCATGTAAACAGAATAGAATATTATTTAAGGAGGAATATAACTAAATAACTGGAAGGTTCAGTGGATAGAGCACTGTATCTAGAGTTAGGAAGATCTGAGTACAAATCTGGCCTCAGACACTAGTTATGTGGCCTTAGGTATCTTACTTAAAGTCTGTTTGCCTATGAGGCAGCTAGGTAGCTAAGTAGATAGAGCACTAGTCCTGGACTTCAGAAGACCTGAGTTCAAATGTAGACTAAGAAAGTTACTAGCTGTATGACTCTGAACAAGTCAATTAAGCTCTGTTTGCCTTAGTCCACCAAAGAAGGGAATAGAAAGATCTTTGCCAAGAAAACCCAATGGATAGTATGGTCCATGGGTTCATGAAGTGTTGGAAATGACAAAATGATTGAACAATAGAAACATGCTACAGTAAATCTTCCATTCCATTAAGCAAAAGTATACAAATGTCATTTTTCTATTAACTGGGGAGAAGGCCATGTTTCCCAAAATATCCACATGTATTTCCCACAACACAGAGTCCCTTTAAATTATTCTCCCAACTTGGCGCTCACATTTTCATGCTGGGTCCCTAATAAGGATCAGCTAATCTCAGATTGTAGGTCTACATTCCTACTAACATATCTCACCAACTGGTTTAAATATTAACAATAAGCTTACAGACACAATTAGCTCCAACAAAAAAGCATTTACTGAGATTGCATAATAGGAATAGTAGCTAAAACATTCTCCCCACAAACCTGGGGCATGTTCTCCCACATGTATATTTAAGTAATGTCTATGGGAAGAGTAGACAGACATACAAAATACACTGGTAGTGAGGCATACACATAAGGAATAGATGAAAGCTGTAACAATGAAATGCCTCTGGTATATCATATCTTCAAGGTCTTTCCATGTCTCATGATGTTGATCTACTTTCTCAGAGGTTGTTGTTGGGCTTGTCATGTCCAATTCTATGACCCTGTGGAGTTTTGTTGGCCAAGATAATGGAGTGGTTTGCCATTTTCTTTTTCAACAGATTAAGAGAGAGGTTAAGAGACTTGCCCAGGGTCACATCATGAATGAGAGTCAGAGGTTGGATTTGGACTTAGGTCTTCCTAGCTCCAAACTCAGAGTTCTATCCACTGAACCACCTAGCTGCCTTCATCTGACAGGAAGGTCATTCCAAAACTAAGCTGGGATTTCTTTTCATAAGACACAAGATGATTGGAGAGATTCAACAAAATGAAGATTGATTGTATGAATGTTGTACATTTGAAAACATGACTTTTCTTTCAGGTAACAGAAAAGTAATTTTGATAAGCTTATGATTAAATCATGAGCAAATGGAAAACTTCATGTGGACTACTTTTATAATGCTATTAAATGGAGAAAATATCTTTCTCTTTAAAAATGTGTTACTGTGAAGAAATTCTGAAAGTAACAATTATAGAGAACTATAAAAATATTAATATGAAGTGATAGAGTGAACAGCTCTAAGAAAACTATATGCTTAATTTCTACAGTGATGCAAATAAAAGGAAAAACAATAAAAAATTTTAAAAATGAATATTGCAAATATTCATTGCAAACTTTTGTAACTCCTTTTCCATTTGTCCAATTTTTCCCTGTAAGGAATTATTTTCTCCATTTAGGCTTCAGATGTAGGTATAGTGTCAAGGCTGTCCTCTTCTGAATTCATCCTCATATAAAGATTCTATGGCCTTTGCTTTTCTAATTTTCTTCTTGCTCATGGTGATTGTCTTTTTCCTGACTTTAAAAAGTGGATTTGTGCTTCTGGGGTACAAGGGTCTCTTTCTCATGTTTGTTGTGCTGGGAGATAGGGGCCCAGTTACTGGCTGTTTGTGGCATGGTCTTTGGTTCTTTCAGTTAGACTCTACCTAATGCTGCAGCTTACCTGATGCTGAGTTGGCTGGTGCATGCCAAGGCCAAGGCCAGGTAAGTTTCGCTGAGGTTACTCAGGTTAAAGGCCCTGAGTTTCCTAGAGGTTACACTGAAGTTCACATCAGGAGGTATGGGGGAGGGGTACTAGGGCCACTGGAGGTCTCCTCTTCCCTTAGGGCTATGTTAGAGCATAGGTAGGCACCTCAGCTGGTGAACCCCATCTGCGCAGGTGTCTGACCAATTTCCCTGGCTTTGTGAAGGCATGCCTGGGGTCATGTTGTTGCTGCTTGCCAGCTTCACCACCCTGGAATCAAGATCTCATGTTGGTCCACTGAGGTGGGGGGCTTGCTGGGATTCTTCCAGTCCTGAGCTGATCCCCTTCAGCCACAGCAAGAAGGACCCTTCCTGACTATCTCCCTAGCCTCCCAAGCTAAAAGACTGCTATCTCCCTTCTGTTGTCCCCACTTTCCAGGATTTTACCTGGGGCAACATTCTATGAGTTGTTCAAGGTCAATAAGGGGAGGGTGAGAGCACTTACAGTTTACTCTGTCTTATTGGCTCCTGGAAGTTCAAGTAGATGATTTTCAAATATTTGGATTTATTGTCCCAGGAGTAACTGTTGCTGTTGCCATGGCTCTCTGGATTAATCTATTTTCTTCCATGTTTTTTGTGGTCTTCTTTTCTAAGGGGTTGACTCATTTTCATGATTTTCTTGCTTCATTCTCTTTTCTTTTCCAAATTGCTGTATCCCAATGGGCTTTATCCTAAAGAGATCATAAAAATGGGAAAGGGACCCACATGTACAAAAATATGTATAGCAATTCTTTTTGTGGTGGCAAAGAACTGGAAATTGTGGGGATGCCCATCAATTGTGGAATGGTTGAACAAAATGTGGTATATGAACATAATGGAACTATTTTTTTGCTATCAGAAATGATGAGTAGGAGGAATTCAGTAAAACCTAACAAGACTTATGTGAACTGATATTGAGTAAGGAAAGCAGAACCAGGAGAACATTATACACAGTTACAGCTACATTGTGCTATTACTAACTTTGATAGACTTGGCTCTTCCAAGCAACGCAACATTCTAAGACAACTCCAAAAGATCCTATCCATATCCAGAGAAAGAATTATGGAATCTGCATGCAGACTGAAGCATACTATTTGCTCTCAGTCTTTTTTCTTATTATTTTTGTTCTTCTTTTTTGTAGTTCCTTCCATTGATTCTAATTGCAACAGGACTAATGTAGAACTATGTTTAATGAGAAAGGCCCTATATTAGATTGCATACTGTCTTGTGGAGGGAGTAAAGAAGAGGGAGTCAAAGAATATTTGGAACATAAAGGCTTGTGGAACTGAATGCTGTAAATTAAAAATAAATATATTTTTTAAAAAATGAAAAAGAAGTATCAAGTAATTTTGATGATTTATAATACAGTTTTAAATCTGGCATGCCTAAGACACCTTCACTTCTACTTCTTTTCATTAATTTTCTGGATATTCTTAACATTTTACTCTTCCAGATGACTTTTGATATTATTTTTAATAGCTCTATGAAATAATTTTTCATGTGACACTGAATAAGTAAATTAATTTATATAGAATTGTCATTTTTATTATATTGGCTCAGCCTACCCATGAGCAGCTGATATTTTTCCAATTACTTAGATCATACTTTATTTGCATGAAAAGTATCTTGTAATTGTTTTCATATAGTTCCTGGGTGTGTTTTAGCAGATAGACTCCCAAATACAGTAACTTTAAATGGAATTTCTTTTATCTTTTTATCTCTTGCTGTTGAACTTTGTTGGTATTGTATAGAAATGCCAATGATTTATGTGGGTTTATTTTATATTCTGCAACTTTACTGAATATGTTTATTATTTCAAGTAATTTTTGTTTTAAAAATTATTTGGAGAAGGAAATGACAAGCCCCTCTAGCATCATTCCCAAGCAAATCCCCAATGGGGTCATAAGAGTCAGACACAACTGAAGTGACTCAACAACAACAATAATAATAATAGTAGTCTCATATCTCAGAGCAAGAGGTTTGTCCCTGATAAATTATAGCAGCATCATTATGTACTTGTCTGCCTAATCTACCAGCAGCTGTATCTATAAGAAATTAATCCCACGCTAGGAAAGGGAAGGACTCTGGTCCAGTGACTTTTGGAATTCGGTCTGCAAGAAGACTTACCTGATAAGAATAGACATAACTTTAGCTCTCGCTGGCTCCTTCCTTGAAGACAAGTTTATCTTGTCTTTAAGATTATTGCCCCTTTAGAGAACTCAGTGCACCCTGGAATTAGTTTAAATTTGTTTAAAAATGTCAAAAGTTGAATCATAATACTGTTACCCTGGGCAATGCCTTATTTAGAAATTTTATCTTAGATGTTTTATACCAACAAACTACCTCTGTAATTCTAATAAAAAAAGTCTCCAATTTAAATAAAATTATAAAGAAATTGAACTCTTCAAAGAGTAGTGCCTTTAAATTGAACCGGATTCTTCTCCAAAAATCTTCATGAATTCTCAGCTATAACTATAATTAACATAGGCATATCTTGCCAATATTTTTATTTTTCACCTCAGAGTTGTTGAATAAAAAGCATTGTGGAAATAGTAGTAAAAGGATATGTTTTTTTAAAAATTTTTTAAAATTTATTTATTTAACTTATCACCATTCATTTCCACAAAATTTTGGGTTCCAAATTTTCTCCCCATTTCTCCCCTCCCCCCACCCCAAAACACCGAGCATTCTAATTGCCCCTATCACTAATCTGTCCTCTCTTCTAACATCCCTCCCTTCCCTTACCCCCATCTTCTCTTTTGTCCTATAGGGCAAGATAACTTTCTATACCCCATTATCTGTATTTCATTTCCTAGTTGCAAGAACAATACTCAACAGTTGTTCCTAAAACTTTGAGTTCCAACTTCTCCCTATCTCTCCTTCCCCACCCATTCCCTTTGGGAAGGCAGGCAATTCAATATAGGCCATATCTGTGTAGTTTTGCAAATGACTTCGATAATAGTCATGCTGTGTAAGACTAACTATAATTCCCTCCATCCTATCCTGCCCCCCATTGCTTCTATTCTTTCTTTTGATCCTGACCCTTCCGAAGAGTGTTGACTTCAAATTGGTCCCTCCTCCCACTGCCCTCCCTTCCATCATCCCCCCAGCCTGCTTATCCCCTTCTCCCCCACTTTCCTGTATTGTAAGACAGATTTTCATACCAAAATGAGTATGCATTTTATTCCTTCCTTTAGTCGAATGTGATGAGAGTAAGCTTCATGTTTTTTCTCTCACTTCCCCTCTTTTTCCCTCCACTGAAAAGTCTTTTATTTGCCTCTTTTATGAGAGATAACCTGCCCCATTCTATTTCTCACTTTCTCTTCCCAATATATTTCTCTCTCACCGCTTAATTTCATTTTTTAAATATATGATCCCATCCTATTCAATTCACACTGTGCTCTCTGTCTCGTTCTCTCTCTGTCTGTGTGTGTGTGTGTATATGTGTATGTGTAATCCCACCAACTACCTAGACACTGAAAAGAGTTTCAAGAGTTACAAATATTGTCTTTCCATGTAGGAATGTAAACAGCTCAACTTTAGTAAGTCCCTTATGATTTCTCTTTGTTGTTTACCCTTTCATGCTTCTCTTAATTCTTGTGTTTGAAAGTCAAATTTTCTTTTCAGCTCTGGTCTTTTCACCGAGAATGTTTGAAAGTCCCCGATTTCATTGAAAGACCATTTTTTCCCCTGAAGTATTATACTCAGTTTTGCTGGGTAGGTGATTCTTGGTTTTAGTCCTAGTTCCTTTGACTTCTGGAATAGCATATTCCACACCCTTCGATCCCTTAATGTGAAAGCTGCTAGATCTTGTGTTATCCTGTTTGTATTTCCACAATACTTGAATTGTTTCTTTCTAGCTGCTTGTAATATTTTCTCCTTGACCAGGGAACTCTGGAATTTGGCCACAATGTTCTTAGGAGTTTCTCTTTTAGGATCTCTTTCAGGTGGTGATCAGTGGATTCTTTCAATATTTATTTTGCCCTCTGGTTCTAGAATATCAGGGCAATTTTTCTTGATAATTTCATGAAAGATGATGTCTAGGCTCTTTTTTGATCATGGCTTTCAGGTAGTCCCATAATTTTTAAATTGTCTCTCCTGGTTCTATTTTCCAGGTCAGTTGTTTTTCCAACGAGATATTGCACATTATCTTCCATTTTTTCATTCTTTTGGTTTTGTTTTGTGATTTCTTGGTTTCTCATAAAGTCATTAGCCTCCATCTGTTCCATTCTAATTTTGAAAGAACTATTTTCTTCAGTGAGTTTTTGAACCTCCTTTTCCATTTGGCTAATTCTGCTTTTGAAAGTATTCTTCTCCTCATTGGCTTTTTGAACCTCTTTTTCCAATTGAGTTAGCCTATTTTTAAAGGTGTTATTTTCTTCAGCATTTTTGGGTCTCCTTTAGCAAGGTGTTAACCCGCTTTTCATGCTTTTCTCGCAGATGCAGGTCATATCCTCTCAAGGATATGATTTTTTAAAAAAGAAATTGAAGCTTCATGCTAGGGTGTCACTTCAGTCCTCCTCCTGCTCCTCCTCCTCCTCATCCTCCTTCTTCTCTCTCTCTCTCTCTCTCTCTCTCTCTCTCTCTCTCTCTCTCTCTCTCTCTCTCTCTCTCTCTAATACACACACACACACACACAATTTTGCAGTCTCTCTTTTTCCTCAGATGCTTTGGATAACTTTGTCCCACAAATGTCTTTAGCACTTAAGCAACTTTTTTTTCTAACAGCATGAAGGAATTAACCATTACTATATTATTATAATAAGCAGTTATTCACTTACATTATAAATCATAATTGATATCAGTTATATATGGGGCTCACACTTTCATCCCTGCTAACCTGTAGAAAGTTTCTAATCTTATAAATGCTCGCCTTTCTTGTTATGGAGGCTTACACAAGACAGATTTTCATTATGATAATGGAAACTTTTGTAATGCCTCAATCAATCAAAAAGCATAAATGCCAATGTTAATCAATACCATGTTCCCCAATCTGTGATCAATATTCCTCATTTATTGTTTATATCTCCCTGCTCTTTTATATCTATAGCTCTATAGAACTCTACAACAGTGAATAAAGTCCTTGTACCAACTGAGGTTGTGCACCGTTTTTATTGGCAAATAAAATGTCTATTGCTAATAAAAAGTTGTGCTTGACATTCTGTCTGAATTTCTCTGTTTGCAAATTTTAATTGTCATTGTTTCAATGGATGAGGAGGGCCTTCTAAGGAGACAAAGATGTATCATTACCCTGATGTGGTTCTCAGTTTGATAAAAGTATTGGTGGGTGAGTCAAGAATAGTGATAGTGTTTTTGTATTGAGAGAATCAAGTTGTTAATTTAGATTTCAAAACAGGTTGCATGTAAGAAGCTTATAACCTATTGGCCATTTTCCTACAAATAACCTTGATATGTATTGAAAAATTTGGGACTATTCCAGAAGTTCCTTCATCCATTATGTGGTTCCTGGTACTACTGCTCTTGGTCTTCACTGACTTCCATCAGGAGAATAATCTGTGAATATGTTGGAGGTGTGTGTCTTCTCCTGCGCTGTATCTTTGATGTTTCTGGTGCTGTTCCAACTCATTGCCATACTGTCACCACCCTCTATTAAAAGACCTATTATATTGCAAAAATGTAGCATACATACATTGAAAGTTACTGAAATCTGAAACTCAAACCTTCTAAAGGTGGGAGAGGGAAGAAAATTCCTAGCATTTTTGACTTCTGTTTTCTACATTTTTTTTTCTTTTGCTTGATAGTGTTTCTATACAGGGATGGAGAGGGGTGCCATAGTATTTTTTTCCTTTTCTTTCCCCCTTACTACTGGCTATACTAGGTGGATTGTACAAAATCTTAAAAACACTTAAGTAGTAGAAGGATCAAAGGATATCTAGGGAAGTGGTATATAATAGCCCCAAGGTTACTGTTTTTGCTGCAATTTATGTTTTTCTTAAAAGTCAACAAAATTGTTCCTGGATGCCCCTGCTTTTCTTTGTAGGAGAAACACTTCCCTATACACGGACTTTGATTAAGATCTATTCAGGCTAAAGTAGACACTTAAAAATACAAAATGTTCAAGGAGAATTTAACTTTGGCAGGCATCAAATCGACTTATATAGTTCTAGAATTGTATTTTGCCAAGCACAATGAACCCAAAACATTAGATGTTGAAACTTAACCCTGCTGAAAGCATTAGGGTCACTAAGGGCAGAATAAAGATCTAAGTTGAATCAACACATGGCATTCCCAGTACAAAGAAACATAAAAAATCTTCTAGGAATGATTGACAGCCTGTACACCTCATATGTTGATAATTGGGTAAGAGACATTTCTTGCTATTGAATTGTGATCTGGAGTCTCTGAAAATAAACTATAGACAAAATCAGTACATTTCTTCTTTGAGAGAAAAGCTAAAAAATGAAGAACACTTACTACCTATTCATAACCTCAGCTTAAATTGCTGATAGAAGCAAAATATTATATACCTAAGTTCATTGTCAAGACCATCAACCAGAAGACAGAATTATGCTATGAAATCTTGAAGTATGAATCACACTTTGAACAAATGTATATAAAACTACAGAGAGATTAGATAACTCGATTTTTACAGAACAGTCCCAGAGAATGGTGAAGGCATAGGAAAGAGAATTCACTGGAACCACTGATTGACTGCATATAGATTGACTGAACTCATCATGTTTTCCTTATTAAATGTGCTCCCTTGTTGCTGCTGGAAAAATCATAGCTTTGACTATATGAACGTTTGTCATTATGGTTATATCTCAGCTTTTTAGTATCCTGTCCAGATTTGCCATAGTTTTCCTTCCAAGGAGCAAGTATCTCTTAATTTCTAGTCACTACTTTCAGTCATCTTTGAGTCCAAGAATACAAAATCTGATAACTGTTCCATTTCTTCTCCCTCTATTTGCTGGAAAGTTATGGGACCAGTTACCAAGATCTTGTGTTTTTTACGTGAAGCTTCAAGTCTGATTTTAGGAAGAAATTGCTCTTCCTTCATCCTCATCAAGAGGCTTCCCTGGACCACTGCCTTGTCATGGTGGAGAGACTTATGTACTTCAATGAAGCTATGAGCTATGCTGTGCAGTGTTGCCTAAGATGGACAAGTAATAGTGGAGAGTTCTGACAAAAGTGATCCACTGGAGAGGTAAATGGCAAATAACTGCAGTATCTTTACTATCACATGGAAATATAATGCTATTCTGTGGAAAGCATTGAAATGATAAAAGAGATGATATTGGAAGATGAGATCCTCAGGCCATACTATCTAGCAAATGGTATTTTAAAAAAAACAGAAAGAAAAAAGGTAAGACTGACAACATGAGCAGTGTACACTTGTGGACCAGTCCAGAAAAGGGACAGGATGGAAATATCTTCTTGAATTTCTAACTTGAGCCATCTTTCTTTATGTATTTGCAATATTCATTACACATGAATTGGAATATGATTGGCATATGATATTCCGTAAAGCAAAGGACCTTGGACTACAATAAAAAATCAACTACCCAGTAAAGCTGAACATATTTTTTCTAGAAAGGAGATAGACATTCAAGGAAATAAAGGATTTCCCATCTTCCAGATGAAAATGCCAGCACTCAACAGAAAATTTGACCTTCAAATACAAGATTCAAGAGAGGTATAGAAAGGTAAAAGAAAAAACAAAACATCTAATTCAATAAGAGCAAATTGTTTACATTCCTATATGGGAAGGTGATAATTGCCAATCTTGAGAAATGCATGTTTATTATGGTAAAGGGATATACATAGATAGAGGGAGTGAGTATAAATTAACTGGTGTGATGATAAAAAAAACTAATTAAGGGGCGCAAAGGGATTGTACTGGGAGAAGAGGAAAAGAGGAGGCAGACAATGGTAAATTACGTCACATGAAGGGGCACAAAAACATATTATAATAGTGGGAAAGAAGGAAGGGAGATGAGCATTGTTTGAGCTTTACTCTCATTGGATTTGGTTCATGGAAGGAAGTATAAGTATAGAAAACTAACTTCCATTGTAGGTTGTGGGAGGGGAAGGGGAAAAGAAATGGGAGGGGTGCTTAGAATGGAGGGAAGAAGTAATAGGGGAAAAGGGAGAGGGACTGATAGAAGGGAGGGAAGATTGAGTGAGGTGGTGGCTAAAAGTAAAACTATTTTGAGGAGGGGAAAGGAGAAGGGAGAAATAAAAGCATAAATGTGGTGGGGAAATAGAATGGAGAGAAAGACACAGTAATCACAATTGTGAATGTGAGTGGGATGAACTCTCGCATTAAAATGAAGATGGATAGCAGAATGGATTGAAAAATCAAAAACCTACCATATGTTGTTTAAAAGAAACGCATTTGAAACAGGAGGATGCACACAGGGTAAAAATAAAGGATTGGATCAGAATATATAAAGAATATATTATGCATCAGCAGAAGTTTAAAAAAAAGCAGGGACAGCAACCCTAATGTCAAAGAAAAGAAAAGTAGATATAATTAGAAGAGATAAGGAGGGAAACTATATTCTTCTAAAAGACACCATAGACAATGAAGCAATAGTGTTACAAAACATATATGGATCAAGATATACAGGATCCAAATGCTTAGAGGAAAAGTTAAGGTAGTTACAAGTAGAACTAGATAGCAAAACGATTCTGGTAGGGAGCCTCAACCTCCCCCTCTCTGAATTTGATAAATCTAGCCTCAAAAAAAAATGAGAGGAAAAGAAAGTGAATAGAATTCTGGAAAAGGTAGGTATGATAGTCCTCTGGAGAAAATTGAACAGAGATAGAAAGGAATATACTTTTTTCTCAGGGGTACATGGTACATAAACAAAAAATGACCATGTACTAGGGCTTTAAAAACCTCACAATACAGGGGTGGAGCCAAGATGGTGGAGTAGACAGATGCACATACCCTAGCTCTGAAACCAAAGCCCATAAAATATCTGTAAAACATAACTACAAACAAATTCTGGAGCAGCAGAAGCCACAGAACAGCGGAGTGGACAAGA
Source organism: Notamacropus eugenii (assembly GCF_028372415.1). NCBI lineage: Eukaryota > Metazoa > Chordata > Mammalia > Diprotodontia > Macropodidae > Notamacropus > Notamacropus eugenii. The sequence goes on along the minus strand of NC_092874.1, from coordinate 349,908,069 downwards.
TTTCTGGTCCAGAGAGCCTGAAAACCTCTCGCAAAAGGTCCTCATGCTGTGGACCCAGAACACAGCCCTGCATTGGCCTCGGTGCTGAGAGGAGCGGATCCCAGCGGGCTTCAGGGACAGAATCCCCAGTGGCCCGCACAGGTCCCTCCACCCACAGGTGATGGGGGTCAGTGAGAGAGTCTTTTTGGGTGGCCAACAGGGGAGTGGGGTGTCCCCGTGGCTCTGGCCCCCTCAGGAGGCAGCAGTGGAGGCAGGAGCAGACTGGGGCTCCCCAAGCAGGCAGGAGCCCTGATCCATTGTTGAAGGTCTCTGCATAAACCCCCTGGGGGAATTGAGCCCTGTGTGGCAGCGCTGCCCCCATCTGAGCACCTGAACTTGATCTCACACTGAATAGCAGCCCTGCCCCCACCCAAAGCCCTGAGGCGGGGAAGCAGCATTTGAATCTCAGACACCAAGTCCTGGCTGGGCGGATCTGGAGGGCAAGTGGGTGTGAAGAGAATATTCAGAAGTCAAGTCACTGGCTGGGAAAATGCCCAGAAAAGGGGAAAAAAATAAGACTATAGAAGGTTACTTTCTTGGTGAACAGGTATTCCCTCCCTTCCTGTCTGATGAGGAAAAACAATGCTTACCATCAGGGAAAGACACAGAAGTCAAGCCTTCAGTATCCCAGCCCACTCAATGGGCTCAGGCCATGGAAGAGCTCAAAAAGGATTTTGAAAATCAAGTTAGAGAGGTGGAGGAAAAACTGGGAAGACAAATGAGAGACATGCAAGCGAAGCATGAAAAACAAGTAAACACCCTGCTAAAGGAGACCCAAAAAAATGCTGAAGAAAATAACACCTTGAAAAATAGGCTAACTCAATTGGCAAAAGAGGTTCAAAAAGCCAATGAGGAGAAGAATGCTTTCAAAAGCAGAATTGGCCAAATGGAAAAGGAGATTCAAAAGCTCACTGAAGAAAATAGTTCTTTCAAAATGAGAATGGAACAGATGGAGGCTAATGACTTTATGAGAAACCAAGAAATCGCAAAACAAAACCAAAAGAATGACAAAATGGAAGATAATGTGAAATATTGGAAAAACAACTGACCTGGAAAATAGATCCAGGAGAGACAATTTAAAAATTATGGGCCTACCTGAAAGCCATGATCAAAAAAAGAGTGTAGGCATCATCTTTCATGAAATTATCAAGGAAAATTGCCCTGAGATTCTAGAACCAGAGGGCAAAATAAGTATTCAAGGAATCCCCCAATCACCACCTGAAAGAGATCAAAAGAGAGAAACTCTTGGGAATATTGTGGCCAAATTCCAGAGTTCCCTAATCAAGGAGAAAATATTGCAAGCAGCTAGAAAGAAACAATTCAAGTATTGTGGAAATACAATCAGGATAACACAAGATCTAGCAGCCTCTACATTAAGGGATTGAAGGGCATGGAATAGGATATTCCAGAAGTCAAAGGAACTAGGACTAAAACCAAGAATCACCTACCCAGCAAAACTGAGTATAATACTTCAGGGGAAAAATTGGTCTTTCAATGAAATAGAGGACTTTCAAGCATTCTTGATGAAAAGACCAGAGCTGAAAAGAAAATTTGACTTTCAAACACAAGAATGAAGAGAAGCATGAAAAGGTAAACAGCAAAGAGAAGTCATAAGAGACTTACAAAAGATGAACTGTTTACATTTCTACATGGAAAGACAATATTTGTAACTCTTGAAACTATTCAGTATCTGGGTACTGGATGGGATTACACATGCACACGCACATACACACATAGAGACAGAGTGCACAGAGTGAATTGAAGAGGATAGGATCATATCTTTAAAAAATGAAATCAAGCAGTGAGAGAGAAATATATTGGGAGGAGAAAGGGAGAAATGGAATGGGGCAATTTATCTCTCATAAAAGAGGCAATCAAAAGACTTATTAGTGGAGGGAAAAAGAGGGGAGGTGAGAGAAAAACATGAAGTTTACTCTCATCACATTCCACTAAAGGAAGGAATAAAATGCACACTCATTTTGGTATGAAAACCTTTCTTACAATACAGGAAAGTGGGGGATTAAGGGATAAGCAGGGTGGGGGGGGATGATGGAAGGGAGGCCGTGGGGAGGGGGGAGCAATCTGAGGTCAACACTCATGGTGGGGGGGGGACATGATCAAAAGAGAGAGTAGAAGTAATGGGGGACAGGATAGGATGGAGGGAAATATAGTTAGTCTTATACAACACGACTATGATGGACATCATTTGCAAAACTATACAGATTTGGCCTGTATTGAATTGCTTGCCTTCCAAAGAGAGGGGGTGTGGAGGGAGGGAGGAAAAGAAGTTTGAACTCAAAGTTTTAGGAACAACTATCGAGTACTGTTCTTGCCACTAGGAAATAAGAAATATAGGTTAAGGGGTATAGAAAGTTATTTGGACCTACAGGACAAAAGAGAAGATGGAGACAAGGGCAGAGAGGGATGATAGAAGAGAGAGTAGATTGGTGATAGGGGCAATTAGAATGCTCGGTGTTTTGGGGTGGGGGGAGGGAACAAAAGGGGAGAAATTGTGCAACCCAAAATTTTGTGAAAAAGAATGTTAAAAGTTAAATAAATAAATAATTTTAAAAAGCCTCACAATACCTTGCAGAAAGGCAAAAATAGTCAATAAATCCTTTTTAGATTATGATGTAATAAAAACGATATGTAATAAAAGATCATGGAATGATAGACAAAAATTTAATTGGAAACTCAATAATCTCTTCCTAAGGAATGAGTGAGTTAAACAACAAATCATAAAAACAATCAATAACTTCATTCAAGAGAATGACAATAAGGAGACAACATACCAAAAGTTATGGGATGCAGTGAAAGCAGTTCTTAGGGGAAGTTACATATCTCTGGATTCTTACATGAATAAAATAGAGAAAGAGATCGATGAATTGAGCATACAACTGAAAAAGCCAGAAAAAAGAACAAATTGAAAATTTCTCATTAAATACCAAATTAGATATACTGACAACCAATGGAGAGATCAATAAAATTGAAAGTAAGAAAACTATTGAACTCATAAATATAACTAAGAGCTGGTTTTATTACAAAAGACAATAAAATTGATAAAACATTGGTCCATTTGATGAAAAAAAGAAAGAAGATAACCAAGTTACCAGTATCAAAAATGAAGAGAGTGAATTCAACTCCAATGAAGAAGAAATTGTAAGAACAAATAGAAATTATTCTCCTCAGTTGTATGCCCATAAATTTGAAAATCTTAGTGAAATGGATGAATATGTACAAAAACATAAATTGCCCAGATTAACAGAAGAGGAAGTAAAATACTAAGATAACCCCAACTCAGAAAAAAGAAATTGAACAATTCATCAATGCATTCCCTAAGAAAAATCTCCAGGGCCAAATGGATTTATAAACGAATTTTATTAAACATGTAAGGAACAGTTAATTATAATACTATTTGGGGAAATTAACGGAGTCCTACCAAACAGTTTTTATGATACAAATATGGTGTCAATACCTAAACTGGGAAGAGCCGAAATAAAGAAAATTGTAAAACAATTACCTTAAAGGGTACAGATGCAAAAAAAATTACATAAAATCTTAGCAAAAAGATTACAGCAACTTATCATGAGACTAATACATTATGGTCAGGTAGGATTTGTACCAAGAATGCAGGTCTAGCTCAATATCAGGAACACCATCAACATAATTAATCATCAGCAACAAAAGTAGCAGAAATTATATGATAATCTTAATAGAAGCAGGAGAAGCTTTTGACAAAAGTATATAGGAATACAGGGAGCTTTCCTTAAAATGATAGGTAGCATCTCCCTAAAACCCTTAGCAAGAAATTATATGCAACAGACATCAGTGAGGTGAATTTCCAATAAACTTGTGGGTGAAACAAGGATGCCCATTATGACAATATTATTCAATATGGTACCAGAAATGTTGGCTTTAGCAATAAGGGAAAAACAAAATTCGAAAAATTAGAATAGGCAAAGAAGAAATGAAATTATCACTCTTTGTGGATGATATGATGATATGCTTAGAGAGTCCCAGAAAATCAAGTAGAAAACTATTTGAAATAATAAACAACTTTAGAAAATTTGCAAGATATAAAATAAACCCACAAAATCTGCATTTCTATATATTATTAAAATAGCCCAACAGCAAGAGATAGAAAGAGAAAGCCCATTTAAAGTTAAGATATATATTATAAAATATTTGGGAATCTACCTGCCAAAACAAACCCAGGGACTATATGAACACAATTAAAAAATACTTTTCACACAAATGAAGTCAGATTGAATTATTTGAAAGAAATATTAGTTGCTCATAGGTAGGCCAAGCTAATGTAATAAAAATGAGAATTCTACCTAAATTAATTTACTTGTTAGTGCCATACCTATCAAACTACCAGATAATTATTTTCTAGAGCTAGAAAAAATAAAATCAAAATTCATCTGGAAAAACAAATAGTCCAGAATATCAAGGAAACTAATGAAAAGAAATGCTTAGGAAGGTGTCTTAGCCCTACCAGATCTCATATTGTATTATAAAGCAGCAATCATCAAAACCACCTGGTATTGGCTAAGAAACAGAGGGGTAGACCAGTGGGATATGTTAAGCATTCAAGACAGTAGTCAATGAATATAGCAATCTACTGTTAGATAAACCCAAGGAACCCAGATTCTGGAGTAAGAATTCACTGTCTGATAAAAATTGCTGGGAAAACTGGGCATAGACCAATGCCTGACACTGCACACAAGAAACAAGAATAAAGTCCAAATGGATACATGATCTAGGTATAAAGATTGATACTAGAAACAAATTAGGAGAGCAAGGAATAGTACATTTGTCAAATTTAAAGAGAATGGAGAAATTTTTGACCAAAGGAGAGATAGAGAACATTATGAAGTGCAAAATGGATAATTTTGATTATACTTCATTGAAAAGTTTTTGCACAACCAAACCCAATGCAACCAAGATTAGGAGGGAAGCAGAAAACTGGGAAAGAATTTTTGCAAATAGTATCTGTGATAAAGGTCTCATTTCTGAAATACATAGAGAACTGAGTCAAATGTACAAAAATGCAAGTCATTCTCCAATTAATAAATGGTCAAAGGATATGAACAGGCAGTTTTCAGAGGAAAAAATTAAAACTGTCTGTAGTCAGATGAAAAAATGTTCTACTTCACTATTGATTAGAAAGATGCAAAGTGAAACAACTCTGGGGTACCACATCATACCTATCAGATTGGCTAAAATGACAAAACAGGAAGATGATAAGTGTCACAGAAGATGTGGGAGAGTTGGAACACTAATTCTTTGTTGGTGGAGCTGTGAGCTGATCCAACCACTCTGGAGAGCAATTTGGAACTATGCTCAAAGGGATACAAAAATGTGCATACCCTTTGACCCAGCTATATTTCTTTTGGACTATATCCCAAAGAGATCATAGAAATGGGAAAGGGTCCCACATGTACAAAAATATTTAGAGCAGCTCTCCTTGTGGTTGCGAAAAACTGGAAATCATACAGTTGCCCATCAATTGGGGAATGACTGTGGTATATGAATATAATGGAATACTATAATGCTATAGGAAATGATGAACAGGAAGACTTCAGAGAGGCCTGGAAAGACTTATAAGATCTGATGCTGAGTGAAAGAGCAGAACCAGGGGAAGTTTGTACACATCAACAAACAGTATGTAAGGTATTGCAATGCAAGGACTTTAAAATTCCCAATGGACTCTTGAAGTGAAACACCTTCCACATTCAGAGAAAAAACTATGTAATTGGATCACAGAATGAAGCAGATCATTTTCTTTTATATGATGTTTTGTTTTGTTTTATGGTTTCTCCAATTCATTTAAAATTATTTAGTAAAATAAAAACAACCCTGAGGTACTACATCACACTTGTCAGCTTGGCAAACAGGAAAATGATACATGTTGGAGAAGATGTGAGAGAGTTGGAACACTAATTCATTGTTAATGGTGTTGTAAGCTGATTTGACTGTTGTGTAGAGCAATTTGGAACTATGTCCCAAAGACTATAGCAATATGTATACCTTTTTATTGAGCAATACCTCTCTTAGGGCTATATCCCAAAGAGATCATAACAATGGGAAAAGTACCCACCTGTACAAAAAGTTTCATAGTAGCTCTCTTTTTGGTGGCCAAGAACTGGAAATTGAGGGGATTCCCATCAATCAGGGAATATCTGAATAAGTTGTGGTATGTGAATGTAATGGAATACCATTGTGCTATAAGAAATGACAAACAGGCAGACTTCCGAAAAAAAGTGAGTGGTAACAACCACAGTGTTCAAGAACTTATTTTGATGGACTTAGCCCTTCTCAGCAATCCACGGACCTAAAACATTTCCAAAGGACTCATGATACAAAATGCCATCCACATTCAGAGAAAGATCTATGAAGTTGGAAAGCAGAATGAAGCAGACTATTTTCTCATTTGTTATGTTTTGTTGTGTGTTGTTCTTCTCATAATTTCTTCCACTTACTATAGTTCTTCCATGCAAGATGCCTAATGTAAAAATGTGTTTAAATAGGAATGTATGTGTAGGGCCCATATAACAATGCATGCTGTCTTGGGGAGGGAGGAGGGAAGGGGGAAAGGGATAAAATTTAATACATATGGAAGTGAATATTAAAATTGAAAACAAATAAATCAATGCATTTTGGGTCGGGGAAATAATAGCAACCAAACAATAGACTAAGCCAAAAGGCAAAAGAGGTCCAAAAAGCCAATGCAGAGAAGAATGCTTTAAAAAGTAGAACTGGCCAAGTGGAAAAAAAGGTGCAAAAACTCACTGAAGAACATAATTCCTTTAATATTAGAATGGAGCAAGTAGACGGCTAATGATTCTATGAGAAATCAAGAGATTATAAAACAAAACCAAAAGAATGACGGAATAGAAGACAATGTGAAATATCTCATTGTAAAAACAACTGATCTAGAAAATAAATCTAGGAGAGAAGTTTTAAAAATTATTGTACTACCTGAAAGACATGATTAGAAAAAGAATATAGAAAGATTTTTTTCAAGAAATTATGGAGAAAAACTGCACTGATATTCTAGAATCCGAGGGTAAAATAGAAATTGAAGGAGCCTGCTGATCATATCTCCTGGAAGAGATCCCAAAATGAAAGCTTCTAAGAATATTATAGCCAAATTCCAGAATTCCCAGGTCCAGGAGAAAATATGTGTATATACATACATGTATGTACATATGTATGTATGTGTGTGTATATATATACACATATATGTATGTATGTGTACATATAGAGAGAGACAGACAGACAGAGTACACAGGGTAAGTTGAATATAAGGGGATGATATTTAAAAAACAAAATTAAAGGGTGAGAGAGGAATGTACTGGAACATGAATAAAGGGAGAGGTAGAAGAGGGTAAATTATCTGACATAAAAGAGGCAAGAAGTTTTTACAGTGGAGGGGAAGAAGGGAAAGGTGAGAGGGAATGAGTGAACTTTACACTCATCGAATTTGGCTTAAGGAGGGAATAACATACACACTCAATTTGGTATGGAAATCTCTTACACTACAAGAAAGTGGGGGGAATGGGATTGGGGAGGGTGGAGATGAGAGAATGAAGCGCACATTGGGGAAAGGGATAATCAGAAGCATACACTTTTGAGGAGAGACAGGGTTGAAAGAGAAAATAGAAGAAAAGAGCAGGATAGGATGGAAGGAAATATAGTTAGTCTTCACATGGAAGTGTTTTGCATGAGTACACATGTATAGCCTATGTCAAATTGCTTGCTTTCTCAATGAGAAAGGTGGGTGGGGAGGGAGGAAGGGAGAGAATTTGGAAATTAAAGCTTTAAAAACAAATGCTAAAATTTGGTTTTGCATGCAACTGGGAAATAAGTTGGTCAGGCAATGAGGTATAGAAATCTATTTTGACATACTGGAAATTAGAAGGAAAAGGGATAAGAGAAGTTGAGGCATAACAGAAGGGAGGGAAGATTGAGAGACTAGGAGAAGAGGCAATCAGAAATGCACAATGTCTTGGGGTGGGGACGAAGAGAGATGGAGAGAAGATTTGGAACTCAAAATCTTGTGGAAATGAATATTGAAAATGAAAAATAAATTAATTAATAAAAAAAAGAAAACAAGGAGCAGGCCTTGGAAGCTACTACATCAGCAGTTGAAGCAGTTGGTTCTAGGGGCCTCAGCCCACAGATGGTAAGAGGATTGAACAACTGGTCAGAAGGTTACAAAGGTCTTTTTGCTGGCACTGGGTCAGGACTCTTTTGCTTGCCAGTTTAGATCTGGGTCACAGTCCTAGGTGTTAATCCCAGAGAGAAGAGGAGCGGTAGCACACCAGAGTTTGTGGCAAAGAAAGCCACACCCTCTTAATAGCTCCAGGGCAGAAATGAGTGCTTGTGGTCACTCACAGACCAGAGCACAGGCCTGGAGAGTAGTAAACACATCTCTCCTTATATCATATCTTGTTGGAACAAGTGAAAGCTTATAGGTTTCTACAAATAGCTCTGAAAACAAATATGCAAAACTGTTGATGCTTAGAACAGTGCACCCTTCACCATGCAAGCAGAGCCCCACATTAGTAGAGTTAAAAGTCAAGAAGTAGGCTAGAAGAAATGAACAAACCTATGCTCTTCAGGCTGCAGATCATTTGGCCTGACCCAATACCATTGTGTAGGAATTAGTATAGATAGCGATCTTTTCTTTTCCAAGCTGTCTCACTTGCAGACAATGTTATCTAGAACTTAGCTCACTGGAATGACGAGGTGTGAACCCATTTGCTATCACCACTTTAGTGGCCGCCTATGTCTTGTTTTGGATGCCCTTTCATTTAGCAAATGGAACCACAAGTAAACCAGGCAAAATGGTATTTTTTAAGAGCCAGGTAACTATAGTTCATTGAACTAGAAGAGGAGTCAGGTTGCAGGATATGGAGATGATATCATAATATCTTGCACAATCATCAATTATCCATGAAGAGTATTAACACTAGAGGGATCCAAACAAGAAAAGATTTTAATGTACCATTTCCATATAGCAAGAGAAGACTCCAATGTTCTAATAATTTTGTTAGAGAAGCAATTTTCAACTCTGACCTATAGTAAATAGCTAGTGCAAAGGGTGGTTTATGACCCTTTACAATTTCAATAGGAGAAACTAAGGCCCAGTATCAGGTGAATAATTGCTTTTCAGAAGCAATATGGTGGTAAAGAAAGAGATAGAAGCAGCAACCACAGATAAACTCTCACAACATTCTCCTCCAACAATTTTAAAGCAACACTTCTAATCAAATTCTGGAGCTGCAAAGTCACCAAAAGATCAGGATTTTGCAATTTACTATACGAAGAAGTTTTAAGAGGACAACAAGAGAGAAGTATGACACTTGGATGGAGTCTGGCCACGGCTGTACATAGGCGCAACACCCCAGTGACTCCCAAGATTAGCAATAACAGGAGCTTTGGAATCACTCAGACCAGAGATAGTAAGGAGATTGGACAACTGGTCAGGAAGTTTTTACAAGGAACTCTGAGCTGACAGTGGGTATAGAAAAGGGTTACTTTTGAGAACCCCATTACTTATATAATATTTTGAGATCGTTGTTTCAAAGAAGAAAGGAGCATTTGTGGTTGGTCTCAAAAGAGACCAATAATTTTATTAAAGATAATTACAAGAATGAGATGACATACCCAAATTTGCAGTACTTAGGGAAAATTTTATATCCCCAATCACATCAATAAAAGAGAGAAAAAACCAGAACAATTCATTGGCTATGCAACTCCCAACAACAACAACAACAAAAACCTAGAAAAAAACAAATTAAAAATTACCAATTAAATATCTAATTTCTGTGCTTCTGTAGATGACAATTGTTACCAAACATTCCTGCTTGACCTCTCTTAGACTATTTTTCCAAAGACAAATTTTCCAAAGACAAATAGTCTTTCAAGTACAAATTCCCTGGAAGTCATTCAGTGTAAGGACCTCACCAATTGGAGGATTCATTAATAAGAACTACTTCATACCTCCAAATAGTGTCCTTCCTTCTCCTGTCCCCCCTTTAAAGATCTCCCACATCTTCCCTTTCTGAGACCATCAAGGTCACCATTCCCTGATAGCTAGCCCTTGATTTGACCCTGGAACATCACAAAGTCTTCTCTGCCTCTCTTTCCCCTTTCATGCACCCTCCCATGTTATAAGGTAATCCCACAAAAATAAAGCACTCACTCATGGGGAGATTGTCAGAAGGTTCTGTCTATCATGCACCTATCTACTTCCACTGTTACCTCTACTTGATTTCCACCTTTACCAGTGTCTCCTCATGTATATTTAGAAAATAGTCTTTTTCTGTGTCATGCCATTCTTGCCTGCTGCATTTATTCACTCCTTCATTTCTATTCTGTTATTGCCTGTTCCAAAATAGAAATCTTCAAAGTCAAAAGAAATATTAATAAAAATAGTCAATTTTTTTTCTATTTTTGACTTCTCTGTTCTAGGTTATCAAAACCATATTTGTTTATACAAAGAATTTGGAAGGATTCTTTTGACTATTTTCCAGATGGTTTATATAGTATTGGGCTTAACCTTTAAATAATTGATAAAGTTCACTTGTAAATAGCATATTTTTTCTTTATTGAATTTGGATGCCAACTCATTTGGAATGTATAATTTTATTACTCATATTGGTTAGTTTTCTGTGGTTTCTTTTACCACAGTGTAATTTCTTGTTTATCCCTTTTCGCTTTAGAGATGTTTCTCTTTGCTATGTTAGATAAAATGACTGGAACTACTGCTTTGGGGGGACTCAACTGGTGCATAGTAAATTTGCTTCTATAGAATGTATGATTTTGTTTTTCTCATTCAATTTGTCAATCTTTTATTTTTCATCTTACTGGATGATTTAATTCATTCACGTTTAAAATTTTGAGTGATATACTTATAAATGCCTCCATTTTTCTCTAATATTGGATTTTTTCAAGTATTGATTTCTTCCTCTTCTTTAAACAAAACCCTGTATTTCTTCAATTGCTTTAGCTTATTCTTTTTTAACTGCATCTATTTCCAATAACTCACTTCTCCTTAATCCTGATCTCCTCGCTTTAGTTACGTTACCCTTTGCCCATTAGAATATTGCTTATTAGTTCCCCTTTTCCCACTTTTATCTGGTTATTTCATTTGCCCTATGTTTTTCCCCTTTCTATCAAGTATATTACTCCTCCTCCATTCAGTGAGATCTATGTATTTTTTTTTTAATTCCACTTCTATGTCCTTTTCCAGAGAGGGTTTTTTCTCTCTCCTAATTATCCAACTTCTCATTCCAACTATGCTTAACTGTCATTCTCTTGTTCCTTGCCCATATTCTAATCTGCTCACTATTCTCTGTAACAAAGAAATCACAGAACAACAATTTCATTAAAGGTAATGATAAGAATGATACAACATACCAAAATTTGTAGTACTTAGGGGAAATGTTATATCTCTAATCATTTAGATTAAAAAAGAGGGAGAAAACACACAGATTAACTAATTGGTCATGTTCCTCCACTCCAAAAAATAAGAAAAAGAACAAATTAAAAACTGCCAATTCAACATCAAAAGAGAAATCTTGAAAATCTAAGGAGAGAATAATTAAATTAACTATAATTAATAGTTAAGTTATGTAGTTTTCTTTCTCTGTTTTTGATTTCTCTGTTTTAGGTTATCAAAACCATATTTTTTTCATAGAAAGAATTTGCTAGAACTAGTTTGTCTATTTTGCCAATTGGTTTACATAATATTGGAACTGACTTTTAAATATTTGATATAATTCACTTGTAAAATACATCTGGTTCTGAGTGTTTTATTCTTAGGGAGCTCACTTAAGGCTTATTCATTTACTTTTTCTATGAGAACTATTTAAGCATTTTATTTCCTCTTCTATTGACCTGGGCAATTTATATTTTGTAAATATTCATCCATTTGATTTAGATTATCATTTATATTGGCATATAATTAGGTAAAATACCTCCTAATAATTACTTTAGTTTCATTTTCATTAATGGTGCATTACCTTTATTTTTATACTACAATTTGATTTTCTTCTTTAAAAAAACAAATTAACCTTTGGTTAATATCTTTTATTGATTTATTTCACAAAAAAAAACCTACTAGCCTTATTTTTCAGTTCAGTGGTGTTACTTTTCAACTTTCAATTTAACTGATCTCTTCTTTGATTTTCAGGATTTGTATTTTGACGAGTAACTGTAAACTTCCATTTTTTTTCCTTTTCTAGTTTTTTGTTTTTTATTTGTATGTCCAATTCATTGATGGATTCCTTCTCTCTTTTATTGATAAAAACATTTAAAGACATAAATTTTCCCTTAAATTCACCTTTGGAAGTTTCTGACACATTTTGGTATGTTGTCCTATTGTTATTCTCTTTAATGAATTCTCTTTAATGAAATAACCGATTGTTCCTATTATATTTTTCATTGATATACTCATTCTTGAAATTAGATTATTTCATTTCCAATTAATTGTAATTTATGCTTGCATTCAAGTCCTTTATTGAATATAATTTTTATTGCATTATGGTTCTAAAAGTGTGTGTTTGATATTTCTGCTTTTTTGCCTTTTTATGAAGTTTTTTATGCTCTGTTGTTGTTTAGTTATTTTTAAGGTCTGTCTGACTCTGTAACTTCTTTTGCCTTTCTTGACAAAGATACTGGAATGACATGCCATTTCTTTCTCCAGCTAATTTTATTGATGAGATATTGAAGCAAACAGGGTTAAGTGATTTACCCAAGGTCATACATTTAGTACATGTCTGAGGTCACATTTGAACTCAGGAAGATAAGTTTTCCTAATTTGAGATCCATGCAGAATTCTATTCACCATGCCAACTAGCTGCCCCTTTAAAACCCTAATACTTGGCCAATCTTTTGTCGAGGTGTCATGTGCACTTAAAAAAAGTATGGTTCTTTTTATTCCTATTCAATTTGATCCAGAGGTCTATCATATTTAACTTTTTTTCTATAATTCTACCCATCTTCTTAGCTTATTTCTTATTTGGTTATAGGTTTATCCAATACCCTGAGGAATAAATTGAGACTTCCTACTAGTGCAGTTTTACTGTCCATTTACTTCTGTAAGTCATTTAGTTGTTTTTTTTTTATTTAAGAATTTGACTGCTCTGTTATTTGAAACATATATGTTTAGTGTTACTTCATTGTCTATTATACTTTTTAGTAAAAAAAATTTCTATAGTTATCTCTTTTCAATAGGCCAATTTTTGCTTTGTCTGAGACATGATGGCTACCCTTGCCCTTTCTAATTCAGCTGAAACATAATAGATTTTGCTCAAGGTCCTCATTTTAACTCTGTGCCTTTTTCATGTCTGCTTCTTGTAATCAACATATTGTCACTTCCTAGTTTCTAATCCACTCTACTATGTGTTTCCATTTCATTAATGAGTTCATGTAAATCACTTACAATTATGACTACTCACTTTATTTCTCTCCATCTTATTTGCTTCTCTTTATTCTTATCTCATTCTCTTTTTGTTTTTGCTCTGTATCTCTTTAAAAGTCTCTTCTGCTTCTGACCACTACCCCTCTTAATCCATCTTCCTTTTTATCACCCTCATTTCTTTTAGGTCCCTCCCCTGATATTTCCCTGTTGAGGAGGATGAATATGAATATATATTCTTTCCTTTTTGAATCAGTTCAAATGAGAGTGGGGTTTAAGCATTTCCTACTCCTCCTCATATTCCCCTCCACCTAAGAATTCTTCTTTGACGTCTTCTTTTATGTGAGATAATTTTCCTCATTATTCCTTTCTCTTCCCCTTTCTTTCAGTGCATCCCTCTTCCTCATGACTTCATTTTTGTATCATCCCAAAATAATCAAATCCCACCTGTCCCCTCTTCCTTTTAACTGCCATAATAATGACAAACTTATTAGAAGTTACATGCATCATCTTCCCCTATCAGAATATAAATAGTTTAAATGATTAAGGGTCTTATGAATTCTCTTCCATTTTTTTTTTATATTTCACTTAAGTGTTATGTTTAAGTGTCAAGTTTTCTATTCATTTCTGGTATTTTGATCAGGAATGCTTGAGTCTTCTTTTTTATTAAATATTCATATTTACCTATAAAGGTATTACTCAAATTGGCTGGATAGGTTATTACTGATTGTAATCCTACCCCCTTTATCTTCCAGCATATCATATTCCAAACACTTTACTCTTCTATATTGGTAGTTAGTAAATCTTATCTATTCCTGAATATTACTCTACAGTATGTAAATTGTTTCTTTCTGATTGTTTGCAGTATTTTTTCCCTGACTTGAGACCTATGGAATTTGGCTAAAATATTACTTTGAAGTTTCCTTTTGAGGATCAATTTCAAGAAGTGACCAATGGATTATTTCAATTTCCATTTTGTCCTTTGTGATATCTGGGAAGTTATATCCCAGAGATGGGATCTCTGATCTAACTGCTGCAGTGCTTTCTACCAGGCTTGATCTATTTTGTCATTTTCAGTTCCCAACACAAGTGGTAGATACCCTGGTCTCATGAATGATTTTGGAAGGCATTTCAGATTATGTACTAATGTCAGCTCTACTCCAGAAGGGAAACCTTGAGAAGCCAATGTGCTGGTACTTTAACCTAGAGTGGGGAAGATTTAACTGGATCCTTGTGGGACCATGCTATAAAGGAAATGAATTAGGTTGTGAGTCTAATACCTCTCCCTCTCCCACATGACTCTAGGTGTGTAAAGGAGAAATGGTTTGTTTGTGCTATATCTTTGAGGTAAATATTCTTTAACAAAAGCTTATCTCTTAAGCAGTTAAATAGAACTGAGATGTAGAAAATTATTAGGTTCAGAAAAATACAATCATTGAGGGTTTAAGTCGATGACAAAGAGGAAGGGAACAAGCATTTATTAAGCATCTACTATATGTCAAACACTGTGCTAAGAACTTTACAAATGCAATTTCATTTGATTTTCATAACCACCATGAGAGATTAAGTGACATGTTCAGGATCATACAACTACGAATTGTCTCAGGCCAGATTTAAACTTACATCTTCCTGACTTGAGGCCCATCAGTCTCCAACGTGCCACTTAGCTATCTATTTTTAAGGTAATGAAAAACCCTCCTAGAGGAGCATTACATGTAACGTACAGGGAAAAAGATTTCATTTGGACCCCTATTGTATCCCAATCAGTGTCAATCAGTTTGATAGTTTACATAAATCATACAGGGATAAAAAGGTTCTTATAGTGAGTCTCAAACTTTAATGTTCACTGCTCATCAGTTATGAAGCTCACTTCTACAATCACAAGAATGCTGACAAAGATACCCCCATCCTGTTTTACTCAAATTCCCTATCCAAATCCAGCCTGGGTTGGATGCCTTAGTGCTTTGGAAAGTCTTCCAAGTTCTTTTTGGATCTCTGAACCATTCTCTCTTGGTCAATATAAGCAGGAGACCTTATTATGACCATTTAGGCAAAGGAGATAACCCATGCTTCACCCAACCTGTGACCCCATTGTTGATATATCATTTTGGAATCTCAAGACCAAGATCTATCAACCAATGAGAGTCTATATTTTGCCATATTTCTTTCACATATTTGGGTATCAAACCCTATAAAGATAAGTTCCTAGACAAAAGGGGCATCTCAGATCATGAGGAAGATCTGAAACCCCTTCATTATAGGGGGTAATGGACCATTTAATAAAGGGCCATTGGCTCAAAGCACTGCCTCAGTAATTTTTTCTTCCATATTGGACAAATAATCCTCACATTATCTGAACTTCAGACAGTCAGGCCAGGATAGTCACAGTAGTGCAGATCTTTCCTCCACCAAGCACCTGTCAACTGAACAAAACTGGCCATTCAGTGGATGGCCAGAGCCAACCAGAGCAGGTTAGAAACAAGAGATCAGGAATTAAACAGAAGTTTAATTTCAAAGTGAGTAAAATGCCTTGCAAACAAGGACACACATGCTGGAGCCCTTCTCCTAGTGGGGGTCCTGCTTTAGTGTGGCTGAAGATTGTGGCTAGACAAAGAGTCAAACTGTAGTATAGCAACAGTAGTGAGGTACAACAGCAAGAGTGAGGTAAGGCTTATTAGTAACAAAAAGTCCATTCATAACAGGGCATAGTATCTAGGTCTCTTAGTGCTTTCTCAAGCTCAGAGGCCATCAGTTCCAGAAGGGTAGCACAAAGGAATGTTGTGATGCCAAATCCAGGGCACAGCTTCCTTGCTAAATCTGAGCTCTGGAAAACAAGAGGTCTCCTAATAATATCTTGACAAGTCCATTCCTCTCTATGCCTTAGCAGCCACCTCTTTGCAAGTTATTATGATCAAAATAAAGCAACCTCTAGCAAAACCTATAAACATATAAAGGATTTGAGTAGGATCCTGGCAAAAGACTATGTCATTGCCCAAATCTGAGAACTCCAGCATATTAAGTAGGTGACAAATTTTGTTCAATCACTTGAAGTGAGGGGAGAAGTTGGGAAGGAAAAAAAATTGTAAGCCATATACCAAAGTCATTGAGGAAGAAAGGGGAGTGATCTAGGTGTGGAGAGGGCAGATATCAGAATATTGATTGGATCATAGATATGAATAGAAAACTTCAAAAGAGAAGTTACTGAGTGACAAAGGTAGAGAGAGAACCTGAAAGTGGAAACGAGGAGCAAGGGGACTCCAATTCCTCTGCCTTGACCAGTGAGCCAAGAAGAATGAGAGAAGGCATAGTCAATACTGGAAAAGTTGGTCAGGGGTTCTGTGTCTTTAAGAGGAGGCCACTTTCAATAATAGCTCAAGATGGAAGGAAGATGGCATGATTTTAGAGTTTGTTGCCTTTGTAAAGACATTCCATAAGGCACAGGGGAAGGAATGAGTGGGGTTTGTTTGAAATTATGAGGTTGAAGGGTTGAGGGTGATAGGAATAAGGATTTAAAAGGAGAGGTGGGAAATGGGGCTTGGATGATGATTATCTATAGTGGTTCAGAATCACTAGGTTTTGTAGGTATGTGTGATCAAGTATGAGAAAGTTAGTCATTAAGTGGAGGGCAGAATTTCACTTCATGAAGGAAGCTGGAGATCAGGATGGAGGCAAGGGCAGTATGAGATGACAGCATACAGTCAGATAATGAGATACGAGGTGCCCCTTCTCTACTACTCCTGTTTCTGAAGGGTAGAGATTAGGCAGGAAAAGGTGCAGCAGTAAAAAAGAAAGTACTTATTCCCCACCAACTTTCTTCATTCTCTTTCCCCAAGAGGAAGGCATAGGAGAAGGAAAGCCTGAGATCAAGGAGGAGGTTTCTTCTCTTTGCACTAGAGGGTCTCCATATCCCAATTTGGAGATCCTGAAGGAAGCAGGAGGTAGAAGTTTCTTTGTGCTGACACAAATGGAAGGCGTTGCTTTGAGACAGATCAACAATGCCAAGCCTGGTCTCTTGTCACCTTCCTTTGGGTGACCAACTACACCCAGTGGGAGATGGAAGGTGCAAGGGATGTGGGGAGAGGAATGTTTGGTTCTTCTCAACAAAGAAAGCTAAAAATTAGGGAGCAACCAGAAGAGGTAGACTCCTACATAAGAGGCCACAGGAAATAGTAGAATCTCTGGGCAGGGGGCATTGGGACAGATGGGAAATGCCCTATAATCTCCAGTTTGCTGTTGTCTTTTTGTTTGGGAACAAGTATAAGAGAATTGTTTTGAAAATTATAGAAACCAAAGCCAACATATTTTCAGATTAAAACATGTAACATATAATGTGACTGAGAAAAAAATACATATTAAATCTAATAAATTTCACTTCAATTTCTTCTGTATGTTTTGTACTCTTGATCCTATGATAGAGGGGCAAAAACTTCCTTAAGCAACAGAATAGAGATGCTCATGTTTATTTTTTTTCCTTTTGATCCTAGATATGAGGTTTTCTTTCTGTTTATCAGTCTTTACAATTGGATTGATGACACACAAAAATGCTTTGTATTCATTTTGCTCACTTCTTTATTATTTACATATTTGCATCATATTTACATATGATGGCAGAATTGCTTCCCTATATAATATCGAAATATAAAGCAATGGGCTTTAGCACAAACCCCAGGAAGGAAATGCGGAAATTCATCTGGGTGCATCCTTTAGAAGCAATAAAGAACATGGGTTGTGTCTCACCCTCACTGTTCAAACATTTCTACCATCCTATTCACAGGGATGGCTGCTGCCACTGGAAAGTGGTTTAGAAGAAAGAATGTGTGGAAAGGCAGGGAATTTTCCCAGTAGCATTTGTACAGCTGATGTAAATGTCCAGGTCATAGTAATAAACAGTTCAAGTGCATAAGGATGTCATCCTCCTCTCAGGTAGTGATATCTGAACTCCTGTTTCTACCCCAAAGTGAACCCTCCAGAGATTGTCATCTATGACACCACTGCCAAGCATCTGCTGGAGTCCTGCTTGTCTCAGTAATGCTCCACTTCCTCATTACCATTTCTTCCCATCCCTTTTCCTTTCTAATCCTTGGTCACATATCTTGTCTTGGATAATACTGTCAAGGCAGGGCAATGGTTGTGGTAGGTGGCTGAAAGATTTATAAAAAAAGTGTGGAAAGCAGTGAAGCCTTCTAGTTAAAATCTAATCTGATTATATGGAGTCATTTGAATTGTGATTCAAATGCTATGCTATGCTATGGCACCAACCTATAAAAATGCAAATATTAATCACATTCATATCAAGTCATAGAGACTTATAGGAAAAAAATTAACTGCAATAATGACCTTAATTTGGGACCCCTTCCTTTAATCCCATGTACTCTTCTGGATGCATGTTTTAACCTGGAAAGATCTATAACTATAATCATTCCAAACATAAATATTTCCCCCCAATAACGAATATACTTGCTTGTGACTTTTCCATTCTCATAAATTACATTTTATGCATAGTTTTCATTTTGAATTTGAACTAAAAATATATCTTTAATCAGGGAAAATCCCAGCTGTTTTCTGGCTAGATTGCAGCCCACTGAGTATGCCCAGACTTGGTCTCTTTCTGTTAACACATTTGTCCTAATCTTTTACAGTAATCTTTCCATCCTTTTACTTGATGAAAAACTTTGGGCTGATGCTTCAAATCCTTAATTTTCCCTTTCTCTTCCCACCAAAATACAACATATATAAGGCTGCATGGGAAAATACCTGTGTCAAAGCTTTCTCAGGAAGGATTGACCACTGACAAAGAAAAGTTGACCATCCAGAATACTTTAAAAGGAGCCACTACATCTTCATCTGTTGAGGGTGGTAAGATTTTTTGAGGTTCTTTGTGGAGAGGGAAAGTGGGTGTTTCCCTCATCCCAGCAGAAATGAAAAACACTTTCATATATGACATACAGGATATATGCTGGCCCAGGCATTATTACTTTCCATCCTTTGTTTTTGAAGAAGACCAATAACAAAACAAGGTGATGTCTTGACTTGCATGTGAATTTGGTTCAAGTGCAACAGTTTCATGAAGTTATCAGCCTCATTCTTTTCCAGAGTCATGAGAGTCCAGTGACAAGACAAAATCAAGATGACTGGCAGTGGCCTAGGATGCAGTGGATGATCTTGGTGTGTTCAGTGTCTGACCAACCTCTAAGCATTCCACAGAGGAATAAATTGTTCTCCTCTACCCATTCCACTGAGGACTTCTTCACATGCTTAAGGTATACCCCTAACTCACAGATGGGTTTGAGGTTGGTTGGTTACCCTCAACCTGATTTAGCCTGTCTGCCAAGATTTGACCAAGGTATGACTGCTACGCATGTGGCACCTTTTTGGAGCCATACCTTATACCCTTTTGCACCCCCTATAATACCTCACATAGTCCCTTGAATATCCTGGATACATGGTATACACTGGTTGGAGACTGCTTCATCTGAACCCTGGTTTTTGTACTGACATTGTAAACTTCTCTGATGTCAGACAATTTAATTTCATAAGCCTTTATAGAAAGATTGTGCAATAAGGCAGAAAATTACCTGGCTTTCCTAAATTCCCTCACAAGCATATAAAATAGCACCTTGAAGTGAACTTTGAGTGGCAGAAGTAATTAAAAGTCAGCGTACAGAAATTGTCCAGTTAAGACAACTTGAAAGGATATTAGAAGACTAGCTTTCCAAACAGATACACCAAATAAACAAACAAGTCCTACAGACAGCTGCATCAAGTTGCGGACTTAGTTTAAGAGACTTTGACTTTACAGAGAGTGTGGGAGTTGAACAGCTAAGAGAATATTGGAGGCTCTTTGCTGGTGCTGGATGCTGGGCTCAGGTGTACTGATCTGAAGTAGTCCTTAGCTGTGGGTGAGGAGTGAGCACACATCAGGTGAGTGCAATCAGAGAGTGCAGTCAGAGAGCAGTCAGGCAGTGGGGCCCCTACTGGCTGTGAGCTCTCATGGAGTTTTTGGTTTTGGTTCTAAAGTACAGAAGTGAGCAAAAGTTTGCAATTACAGGAGAAATCCTAGGGAGCAGGACCATTCATGGTGACATCATTGCAGGAAGCTCTGGCTGTAATTTAGGGATGGAAAGGAATACCTGAAGTAAGATCTCCAGGTAGAACTCAGAAAAAACCAGCACAAAATTCCTGAAAACTGAGGTATTAACTCCCACAACTTGGGACTAAAGCCTGACTTTAATACAAAATTAGCAGACAAGTAATGTCACTAAACAATAAAAGTTAAATAATAATAATAATAGTAAATCAAAAGACAAAGAGCCCAACCATAGATACGACTATGGTAATAGAGAAGATCTGAGTTCAAATTCAGAAGAAGATAGTGAAGATAAAAATAGCTATTTCTATCTCAAAGAAAAAAAAAACTCATCAAAAGCCCAAAGAAGAATGTTTGGAAGGACTGAAAATGGACTCCATTATTTTTATTTATTTTTAGTTTCAATATTCTCTTTTATAAGAGAAATTTCCCCCCTCCCCAAGATGACATGCAATCTGATATAGGTTGTGCACGTACAATCATCAAATATATTTCCACATTAATCATATTGTGAAAGAAGAATCAGAACAAAAGTGAAAAACCAAAAGAAAGAAAATAAAAAAAAAAAAAAGAAAAGAGACAAAGTATTTTACTTCAATCTGCATTCAGACTTCTTTCTTTGGTGTGCAGCATTTTCTATCACTAGTCTTTTAGAATTGTCTTAGATGATTGGATTGCTGAGAAGAGAAAAGTCTAACAAGGGTGGTCATCACACAATGTGGCTGCTACTGTGTATAACTTTCTCCTGGTTCCAACCACTTCACTCAGAATCAGTTCATGCAAGCCTTACCAGGTTTTCTGAAATCTGCCTGCTCATCATTTCTTATGAAAAAAATAGTATTCCATTGCATTTACATACCACAACTTCATCATCCATTCTTCAAGTGATTCGAGTTCCCTCACTTTCCAGTTCTTGGCCACCATATAAAGAGCTCCTACAAATATTTTTGTACACATGGAACATTTTCCCTTTTTGATGGGGATAAAAGAGAATAATATAAGAGTTGGCTAGAAGCCTAACATCAAAAAAGTTTTAAAAATCTCATCTCATTTTTTTCCTTAAGAAGGTCATTTATGACTTGTGAAGCTTCTTTTTCGAAGATACTATTATTTAAATATTCTTTTCTTCTAATAACATGGGTAATTTGTTTTTTGTAACTATAGCACATTTTATTTAGGTCATTATATTTATTTGCATATGATTGAACAAAATAGCTCCTAAAATTAGTTTAACTCATCTTCTTTGTGGTTTTTTTATTTGTAGTACTGATAATTTCATATTTTTTTAATTTAAGTCAAATTTATCAAGAGTTTGCTTACTTTATGTTTTTTATATAAAACTAGCTCCTAGTTTTCTTTTTAGTTCATTTTTTGCTTTCAATTTTGTTAATCATTCTGTTGATTTTCAGGATTTCTATTTTGGTGTTTAGACAATACTAATCTGTTTTTTCCTAGTATTTTTAATTCCATATTAAATTCAATAAATGAGGATTTAGGCGGAGCCAAGATGGCGGAGTGAAAGCAACGACTCACCTAAGCTCCTGGAAAAACTCCTCTGGATATATCTGGGGGGAGAGTCTGACCAGACTTTGGAGGTGTAGAATCCAGTGGGAGACAGACTTTGACAGATTCGGAGCCCAGGCTGGACTGGAAGGTCCACGGGAGGGATCTGTTCCGCGGGGGTAAGACCCCGGCGCACAGCGCAACGCGGTCGGCGCGGCAGGGCGGAGGGGACCCGAGGGGCCCGAGAGTGGCGGGCGAGACCAGCAGAGCAGGAGATAAGCCAGGCCGAGCCAACAATATCAGCGCAACAGCCTTTGAAATCTTCAGCCTAAAGACGGGACTTCAGTGGGTCACTACTTGAACATCCAGAAGCTGGGATGCCGGAGTGATCAGTAAGTGCTCTCCCCTCCCCCCCGATGACCGTGAGGGAACCATAAAATTCTTCCCCAGATTGATCCTGGATCAGTGGGAGAAGCAGAAGGGGGCAGGTGGTCTCATAACACCAGAGGCTGGAGAGGTGGCAAAGGGGGATTCTTCCTACCGTGGTGGAGGCTATCTGGAGGGACAGACGACCCAGGACAGAGAAAAATTCGCACTGAGACCCAAGCAAGCCGCAGCCCGGGAGACGAGCCCCAGGAGGGGCAGGAACACGCATTAGCCTCTAGGCGTGCCCCAGCCCTCCAGGGGAAAGGGAAGACAATAGGGAAGCTGGGATCACCATCCCTGGACCTTGCCTTTGCCTCAGGCCAGCTGAGGAGATATCCTGAGACCAGACCACACCTCCCACACACCTATCAAGCTAACCCCAGGGTTGATCTGGGAAACAACAACAACAACAACAACAACAACAACAAAAAAGCCTGCTTTTAGCCTAGACAAACATCAACTCAACTTAAAAGATCTGTATCTTCTGACTGAAAGAACCAAAAGCTACAACACTCAGCCAACATCATGAATTGGAAAAAGCAGACGAAAAGTGAAAAAAACATAGAATCTTTCTATGGGGATAAGGACCAAAACGCAAACACCAAAGAGGTCAGAGCTGACACTGTACTTCCATCTGAAACCTCAGATGGGACTATGAATTTCTCGCAAGCACAACTAGATTACCTGGAACGTCTGAAGAAGGATATAAAAGAAAAACTGGCCAATGATTTTAAAACCAAAAAAAAAGAATTCACTGATGAGAACATCAATCTGAAAAAGAAAATTGAAGAAATGGAAAAGGAAGTTCAAAAATTAACTGGAGAGAATAATTCCCTAAAAGGAAGAGTTAATCAAACGGAAAAGGAAACTCAAAACCTAATAGGGAAAATTAATCAGATGGAAAAGGAAACCCAAAACCTAACTGGGAAAATTGGTCGAATGGAAAAAGAAGTACAAAAATTAAATGGAGAAAATAGCTCCTTAAAGGGAAAAATTGGCCAGATGGAAAAGGAGATGCGAAAGCTAACTGAAGAAAACAATACGATCAAGATTAGAATTGGGCAAGTAGAAACTAATGACTCAATGAGGCAACAAGAATCAGTCAAACAAAATCTAAAGAATGAAAAGATAGAAGAAAATGTAAAATATTTAATTGGAAAAACAACTGACCTGGAAAATAGATCCAGGAGAGAAAATCTAAGAATTATTGGCCTGCCAGAAACCCATGATGAAGAAAAGAGTCTGGACAATATCTTCCAGGAAATCATCAAGGAAAACTGCCCAGAAGTACTAGACTCAGAGGGCAAAATAGTCATCGAAAGAATCCACCGTTCCCCACCGGAAAGGGATCCCAAACTCAAAACCCCAAGAAATATAGTTGCCAAATTCCAGAGCTATCAAGTGAAGGAGAAAATACTACAAGCAGCCAGAAAGAAACAATTTAAATATCAAGGTCACACAGTCAGGATCACACAGGACCTTGCAGCTTCTACATTAAAAGATCGAAAGAATTGGAACCCAATATTCCGTAAGGCAAAGGAGTTGGGACTCCAACCAAGGATCAACTACCCAGAAAAGTTCAGCATAACATTTCAGGCAAGGAGAAAGTCATTCAACGAAATAAGGGATTTCCAGAGCTTCCTGACCAAAACACCAGAACTCAATAGACAATTTGATCTTCAAATGCAGGTCTCCAGAGAATCATAAAAAGGTAAACAGAGGGGAAAAAACAAAAACAAAAACTTGCAACTCAATTAGGGCAATCTGTTTACCTCCCTGTAAG
The DNA here is from genome assembly GCF_028372415.1 of Notamacropus eugenii. NCBI lineage: Eukaryota > Metazoa > Chordata > Mammalia > Diprotodontia > Macropodidae > Notamacropus > Notamacropus eugenii. Next base: position 349,883,796 of record NC_092874.1, on the reverse strand, counting down.
GGAAGATGATACCTGTTAATCTTGAGAACTGTGCAGCTATTATGATAAAAGGGATATATGTAGAGGGAACGGGCATAAAGTAAATGATGTCATGGCAAAAATATGATTTAAGTATGAGAAGGGAATGTAATAGGAGGTGTGGAAAGGGGGAAGCAGAAAATGGCAAATTATATCACAGGAAGAAGTACAAAACTATAGTAGAGGGAAGGAGGGGAGGGAGATGAGCATTGTTTGAGAGGTACTCTCATCTGATTTGTTCAAAGGAGGGAACAATAACCTTAAGCAGATAATCCTAACTAGCTCTATAGGTAGTAGGAGGTTAAGGGGGAAGAAAGGGGAGGGTGGCTAAAAGGGAGGAAAGAAGCAATAAGAGTAAGGGGACTAAAAGGGAGGGGGGCTAAAAGAAGGAGGGGAAGGCTGCAGGAGGAGGGGGAGAAAAGTGAATACTATTGAGGAGGGGAAGGGAGACAGGAGAGTTAAAAGCACAAATGGTGGGAAGGAGGGTGGAGGGAAATACACAGATTGTAATCATAACTGTGAATGTGAATGGGATGAACTCTCCCATAAAACGGAGACGGATAGCAGAATGGATTAAAAGCCATAATCCAACAATATGCTGCTTACAAGAAACACATTTGAAACGGGGGGATACACATAGGATAAAGGTCAAAGGATGGAGCAGAATATATTGTGCTTCAGCTCACGTAAGAAAGGCAGGAGTAGCAATCCTAATCTCAGACAAAGCAAAAGCAGAAATAGATCTAATCAAAAGGGATAAGGATGGAAACTATATCCTGCTAAAAGGCACCATAGACAATGAAGCAATATCATTACTAAACATGTATGCTCCAAGTGGTATAGCATCCAGATTCTTAGAGGAGAGGTTGGGGGAGTTGAAGGAAGAAATTGATAGCAAAACTATACTAGTGGGGGACCTCAACCTCCCCCTCTCTGAACTAGATAAATCCAACCTTAAAATAAACAAGAAAGAGGTTAAGGAGGTAAATAAAACTCTGGATAAGGTAGATATGATAGATCTTTGGAGAAAATTAAATGGGAATAGAAAGGAATATACCTTTTTCTCAGCGGTACATGGAACATTTACAAAAATTGACCATGTACTAGGACATAAAAATCTCACAATCCAGTGCAGAAAGGTAGAGATAATCAATGCATCCTTTTCAGATCATAATGCATTAAAAATTACATGTAATAAAAGGCCATGGAAAGAGAAACCAAAAATCAATTGGAAACTAAATAATCTAATTCTAAAGAAGGGTTGGGTTAAAGAAGAAATCATAGAAACAATCAACAATTTCATGCAAGAGAATGACAATAGTGAGACAACGTACCAAAACTTATGGGACACTGCAAAAGCAGTTATTAGGGGAAGTTTTATATCTCTGAATGCTTACGTAAATAAAATAGAGAAAGAGGAGATCAATGACTTAGGCTTGCAGTTGAAAAAGCTAGAAAAAGAACAAATTGAAAATCCCCAAGTAAATACCAAATTAGAAATACTGAAAACCAAAGGAGAGATTAATAAAATTGAAATAAAGAAAACTATTGAATTAATAAATAAAACCAATAGTTGGTTTTAGGAAAAAACTAATAAAATTGATAAACCTTTGGTTAATCTGATCAAAAAAAAGAAAGAAGAAAACCAAATTACTAACATTAAAAATGAAAGGGGTGAACTCACCTCCAATGAGGAGGAAATTAAAACAATAATTAGAAACTACTTTGCCCAACTTTATGCCCACAAATTCGACAATCTAAACGAGATGGATGAATATTTTAAAAAATACAAATTGCCGAGATTAACAGAAGAGGAAGTTGAATACTTAAACAACCCCATCTCAGAAAAAGAAATTGAACAAGCCATCAATGAACTCCCTAGGAAAAAATCTCCAGGGACAGATGGATTCACAAGTGAATTCTATCAAACATTTAAAGAACAGTTAATTCCAATACTACATACACTATTCTTGAAAATTGGGGAAGAAGGAGTCCTCCCAAATTCTTTCTATGATACAAATATGGTTTTGATACCCAAACCAGGAAGAGATAAAACAGAGAAAGAAAATTATAGACCAATTTCCCTAATGAATATAGATGCAAAAATTTTAAATAAGATTTTAGCAAAACGAATACAGCATCTTATCACGAGATTAATACATTATGATCAGGTAGGATTCATACCAGGACTACAGGGCTGGTTCAATATTAGGAAAACTATTAGCATTATCGATCACATCAACAACAAAGCTGACAAAAACCATATGATTATCTCAATAGATGCAGAAAAAGCTTTTAACAAAATACAACATCCATTCCTACTAAAAACATTGGAGAATGTAGGAAGAAAGGGAACTTTCCATAAAATAATAAGCAGTATCTATCTAAAACCTTCAGCAAGCATTATATGCAATGGGGATAAGCTAGATGCATTCCCAATAAGATCAGGGGTGAAACAAGGTTGTCCATTATCACCACTATTATTCAATATGGTACTAGAAATGTTAGCTGTAGCAATTAGACAAGATAAAGATATTCAAGGAATTAGAATAGCCAAAGAAGAAACTAAGTTATCACTCTTTGCAGATGATATGATGATTTACCTAGAGAATCCCAGAGATTCAAGTAAAAAATTACTTGAATTAATAAACAACTTTGGCAAAGTTGCAGGGTACAAAATAAACCCACACAAATCCTCTGCATTCCTATATATTAGCAACAAAGTTCAACAGCAAGAGATAGAAAGAGAAATCCCATTTAAAGTTAGGGTAGACAGTATAAAATACTTAGGAGTCTACCTGCCAAAACAAACCCAGGGACTATATGAACACAATTACAAGACACTTTTTGCACAAATAAACTCAGATTTAAGTAAGTGGAAAAACATTAGCTGCTCATGGGTAGGCCGTGCTAATATAATAAAAATGACAATTCTACCCAAATTAATATACTTATTTAGTGCCATACCAATTAAACTATCAGACAATTACTTTCTAGAGCTGGATAAAATAATATCAAAATTCATTTGGAAAAACAAAAGGTCCAGAATATCAAAGGGACTAATGAAAAGAAATGCTTGGGAAGGTGGCCTAGCGCTACCAGACCTTAAACTGTACTACAAAGCAGCAATTGTCAAAACCACTTGGTATTGGCTAAGAAACAGAGAGGTAGACAAGTGGAATAGACTTGGCACTCAAGATGCAGTAGGCAAGGAATATAGCAACCTTCTGTTTGATAAACCCAAGGACGCCAGCTTCTGGGATAAGAACTCATTGTTTGACAAAAATTGCTGGGAAAACTGGATAACAGTGTGGCGGAAATTAGGCATAGACCCATACCTGACACCGTACACAAGAATAAAGTCCAAATGGGTACATGATTTAGGTATAAAGATTGATACCATGAATAAACTGGAGAAGCAAGGAATAGTGTATTTATCAGATCTATGGAGAAGGGAAGAATTCTTTACTAAAGGAGAGATAGAATGCATTATGAAATGCAAAATGGATAACTTTGAGTACATTAAACTGAGAAGTTTTTGCACAACCAAACCCAATGCAACCAAAATCCGGAGGGATGTAGTAAATTGGGAAAAAATTTTTACAGCTAAGCTCGGGGATAAAGGCCTCATTTCTAGAATATATAGAGAACTGACCCAAATGTATAATCATACAAGTCATTCCCCAATTGATAAATGGTCAAAGGATATGAACAGGCAATTTTCAGAGGAAGAAATTAAAGCTATCTATAATCATATGAAAAAATGCTCTAAATCACTATTGGTTAGAGAGATGCAAATCAAAACAACTCTGAGGTACCACATCACACCTATAAGATTGGCAAACATGAGAGAACAAGAAAATGATAAATGCTGGAGAGGATGTGGGAGAGTTGGAACACTAATTCATTGTTGGTGGAGCTGTGAGCGCATCCAACCATTCTGGAGAGCAATTTGGAACTATGCCCAAAGGGCTACAAAAATGTGCATACCCTTTGACCCAGCAATATTGCTACTAGGACTATATCCCCAAGAGATCATAAAAATGGGAAAGGGTCCCACATGTACAAAAATATTTATAGCAGCACTCTATGTAGTTGCCAAAAACTGGAAGTCAAGGGGATGTCCATCAATTGGGGAATGGCTGAATAAATTATGGTATATGAATGTAATGGAGTGCTATTGTGCCATAAGAAATGATGAACAAGAAGACTTCAGAGAGGCCTGGAAGGACTTATATGACCTGATGCTGAGTGAAAGGAGCAGAACCAGGAGAACTTTTTGCACAGCAACAACCACAGTGTGTGAGAGTTTTTTCTGGTAGACTTAGATTTTTGTAATAACACAAGAACTTCTGAAAAAAAAAAAAATCCCAATGGTGGACCTCAAGGCAAAATGCCTTCCACACTCAGAGAGAGAAATATGGAAGTCACTCACATAATGTAGCAGATCATGTTTGTGTATGTGTATCTGTTTGTGTATCATGTTCTGATTTGTTATACGGATTCTTTCATTTATCTTAGTCTGACTACATAGCATGACTATAGTGAAAATATACTCAATAGGAAAGTATATGTAGAATCTATACAGAATTGTATGCAGTCGTGGGGAGGGAGGGAGGTAGTGGGGGGTGGGTGGGGAGGGATAAAATCGCAATTGTATGGCAGTGATTGTTAAACATTAAAAAAATAAAAAAATTAAAAAAAAATAAAAAAATAAATTCATTAAATGATGTGAGCATTTAGAAATATAAATCTTCCTCTAACTATTGCAGTGTCTGTGTCCAGCAGATTTTGATGTGCTCCCTTTTTTAAATATTATTTTAATGAAATCATGATATGTATGATTTGTTTTTTGACTCACTCACTCTTTAAGACCAGATTAATTTAGATTAGACTTAGTTTACAATTAATTTTTAATCTATTTTCCAAAGATTTTTATTAACTATAATCTTGCATTTTGACATAAGGTGTATATTTCATATTTATGCTTTCTCAATGTGTTATTGAGGATTTATTGTCCTAATAGCTCAATTTTGTAAAAGTATACTCTACAACTAAAAAGAGATTAACACCTTTTTATTCCCATTAATTCTCCCTGTCCCTGGATCACTGCTTTGTCATGGTGGAAATGCTGTAAAAATGCTGCAAAATTGCTAACAAATTTCAAAAATCAAAGATAGCCACTGAATTTGAAAAAATTGGTTCATATATCAATACTTAAGAAAAAAAGCAATTTCGAGGAATGCTCGAATTACTGAACAATTGTGCTCATTTCACATGCTAGCAAGGTTGTGCTTAAGATTCTGCAAGTTTTATTTCACCAATATGTGAATCAAGAATTACCAGAAGAACAAGCTGGTTTTCAAAGAAGCAGAGGAACTAAAGACCAAATTGCCAGCATTCACTAAATAATGGAGAAAGTAAGGGAATGGAAGAAAAAAATCAGCAAGGCTTTATTGACTACATTAAATAAAATCCTTTGACCATGCAGATCACAACAAAATGTGGCAAATCTTCAAAGTGGTGGGAGTACCAGATTATCTTACTTGTCTCCAGAGGAACAAGTATGTTGACCAAGAACCACCATTAGAACTAAACATGGAGTAACTAATTGGTTTAAGATTGGAAAAGGAGTATGACAAGGCAATACAACAAGGTATTGTCACCTTATTTATTTCACTTGTATGCAGAGTACATCATCCAAAATATCAGCCTGTATGAATCAAAAGCCAGAATTAATGTTGCTAGGAAAAATACCAAGAATCTCAGATATACCCACTCTGATGACAAAAAGTGAAGAGGAATTAAGAAGCTTCTTGATGAAGATGGAAGGGAAGAGTGTAAGAGCTGGATTGAAATTTAACATCAAAAAAGTAAGATCTTGACAACTGGTCTCATCATTTGCTGGCAAATAAAGAATAAAGAACTGAAAACACTATCATATTTTGTATTCTTGTGATCAAAGATCAATCTAAATGAGTACAAGGAAACCTAAGTGCTTCAGAGCTGATGGTTTTGAATTGGTGCTGGAATAAACTTTTGCGAATCCCTCGGACATAAGGAGATCAAACAAGTCAATACTTAAGGAAATTAATTCAATCTACTGACAGAAAGGTCAAATACTTAAGCTAAAGATTAAAAACTCTGAGCACATAATGAGGAGATGGGTCTCATTGGAAAAGAGCAAGATGTTGGGTAAGATTGAAGCAATTAAAAAAAAAAAAGAATGGTGTCATAGAGGCAACCAACAGACTTTGGGAGATATCAGATGCCAGAAGGGCCAGGCCTGCTATGTCTGTGAGGTCATAACAGTTGGACATGACTGAAGTACTGAACAAAAAGCAATAAAACACCCTCCACCTCAACTGTACACAAGAGTGGTCATATGCTTGATGTTGCCATTATATATTGCGTAGTTTAAAAACTTCAAATTTCCTTTTTCAACATATGTTATCTTTCCATTTTTCTTTAAGTCTGTCTTATCACAATTTATGCCTTATCTTCATCATGACTTCCAACCCCTGTATCCTTCAGTTCTATCCCATTCTATCATCTCTTCCTTAGTGAACCAGTTCAACTGTATTATCGTCTATCATAGGTTTCAGGTAGTCCAACAATTCTTCAGTTATTTCCCCTTGATCTACTTTCAATGTCATTTGTTTTTACTATGACATTTCTATTTTCTTCTAATTTTTCATTCTCATTTTGTCCTTTGTTTTGTTTTTTTCTTGATATCACATGTATTTATTTACTTCCACCCTGGTACTATTGTTCTTGCAGTTGTTAATACTGCTGCCACTGCCACTTTTAAGGCCCACATCTTGGGGCAGTTCTGTTTAATTTGGATCTTGGTCAGCCTTTACTCCAGTATCTGTAGACCTATCTTTCTGTTCTGGCAAGCTGTTGTGGGTTGGAAAAATGACTCATTATGATTTTATTTTGGTTATGTTGCCTAGAATTCAATTTGATGCATTGTTAAAATTTGTTTATTGTAGGATGTTGAGAGAATTCAGCAAAAATTTTTACTGTACTCCACCATCTTGACTCCCCCCACCTTGATTTTAGAATTCTTGAACATAGCAGTGATGTATTTGAGTGATGGCAAGATCACGGGTATGATCATCTTTCTCTCTGTGTATATGTGTTGGAAAGTCAATATGTATGTTGATGTTGCCAAAGTGAAAGTTGAGAGTGGAAGAATGGAGGAAAATTGTAAAATAGGTAGTGAACTTGTTGAAGAAAGAAGGAGAATAAACTGAATGCCTACAAATAACATGAACCTCAAAGGAGAAGAGGCTATTTGGTGACAGAAATAAGAAGGCAAACTGAAAGTGATAATTCTAAGTAAGGATTATTCCACCTCTCCTGTGTGTACCAAGATGCTGAGGAGAAGGAGTGAAACTGCAATCAGAACTTGAAAGAATGGCCAGGGAGACTGTCAAAAGAAGGAGGACAAGTCTCCATGATTGCTAGAAGATAGAAGTGAGAGAGGAAGACTTAAGACACCATTATAATTTATCTATTTGTGCCTCTAACTCATCCACCTTTATCTTTACTATCTTTACTGTAATTAATTTAAATTTTTCTTGAAAAAATTAGATGCTATACCATTTGAGCATAGATGGTTGAAATTGATATTGCTCAATCAAGTAGCTATGTCAGCAAAATTTAGTTTACCTATTTCCCTTTTAATCATGTTTTGGGTTTTTTTTGCTGCTACCTTGTCTTAGATCACTTTTGTCCCTACTTTTTTTTATTATTACTTTGGAAATATAATAGGCTCTATTCCAGTCAATTATTTTAACTTTGTGTATCTCCTTACCAAGTGTATTTTTGTATTTTAAAAAAGGTTTTTTTCTAATCCAAATGAGTTCTTACAATTCACACTCACAAGGTCATAACTGATTATGTATTCCTTTCTCTCATTATCTTATATTTTTCATCCTTTTTCATTCCTACTCCTTCTTTATGAAGAAGTTCTATATTCAAGAGCGTGTTCAGCACCAGGGTTATAGCTTTGATGCATTCTACTTCTAATCCTCTGAGCCTTCTCTTACCCTTCCCCAGAACAATATAATGGATTCTTAACTTTGCTTTCTTTCCTTTTAAATCACTCTTTTTGCCCCTTCACTCTGAAAGTTTATTTTCCTTAAGATGAATCTCTTTCTTAATCTACCCTTACTCTTCTCACCTCCTTCTCTCTAGTTTCACTATTAAACGTATTTCTTCTTCTTTGATTGTTTCTCTACTTTGAATACCACTCCACTCAATTACACGTGTAAATCCTTCCCTCTATTGAATAGTTCAGATAAAAATGAGGTTTAAATGCTATAGACCCTTACTACCCCTTCCTGCTTGTTTGTATAATTTTCTAATTGCAATAATGTGAGTTAATTCTCGACACAACTTCCTCTCACAGCTCTCCCAGTATATTCCATTTCTCTTACCTTTTATTTGTTAAGGTCATCAAAACATTAAAAAAAGATCATCCCCATATCCTCTAACTTAGAGGAAGCCTAATGACTTCCTCTATGACCCATTCTTGTGGTAAAGGTCTTTGTATTTTCACTTTGCACTCTGGTTGCAAGAGATCTAGGCAGTTTTCAAGACTTCTTAAAATATGAATATAGGCTTCCTTTTTTGGTCATGGCTTTCAGGTAGTTTTATAATTTTTATACTTTTTTCTCTTCAATCTATTTTTACAGTTGTATTTGATGTGAGAAAATTTACATTTTCTTCAATTTTTAAAAATCTTTTGACCATGTACTGTATCATATCTCCTAGAGTCTTTGATTTCTATTTAGGTCATTCTAATTTCAAAGAGTCTATTGTGATGATAAGGTTTCATCTGATCAAAAACTAGTAGTAGAATTAGCCCCACATCATCCAATCCTTTGACTCCTCAATCCTCTCTCAGATCATCTCCCCTGCTCTAGCCATTTTCTTTTCTTTTCCCTGTCTTTACTCCTTAGTAAAAAAATAAAATCTAAATTCTGCACTACTCTCTTCTCCCCACACTGTTTCTATGAGAACCTTGCTTTCTCTTCTGAGGTGAGAAATCTGACTCCCCTCTTCGTCATCTCCTTTCACTCAGATACCTCTGCATTTTCTCCTCTCTTGTCTCTGTTTTACATGAGAAGGTGGCCATACTCTTTAACAAAGTCTTTACCTGCTCAAATGGTACTTTCTATTTCTTTCCTTCTCCTCCCACAGATAGCCCACTCTTTTATTAGCAATATCTTTCTTTTTAATTATTCATTACCTATATCCTACAAATATGTACGTCTCCCTCATGCTGAAAAATTTTTTACTTGTTCTTTGCATTTCTGCTGTCTATTGTCCCATATCTCTTCTGCCCTTCATAATTAAAATTCTTTAAAAGTCATTTAAAATAAAGATGCCTACACTTGTTCTCTTCTACTTTCTTCTTAAGCTCTTACAGTGTGCATTTCTGATCTTTCCATTCCACCAAAACTGCTCTCACCTAGGTTAATAATGATCTCCTACTTGCCAGATTCAATGCCTTTTTCACAATCCTCATTCTTCTTGCCTTTCTGCAAACTTTGACACTATTGATCACCCTCTCTTCCTCCTTGACCCTTATCTTCTCTCTAGTTTTTTGAAATACCACTCCCCTGATTCTCCTACCTATGACTACTCTTCAATTTTCTTTGCTGGTTCTTCATCAAAAGCAGACATCTTAACAAGCATCCTCCATTTCTAAAATATATAGAGAACTGAGTCAAATGCACAAGAATATAAGTCATTCCCCAATTGATAAATGATCAAAGGATATGAACAGGAAGTTTTCAGAGGAAGAAATTAAAGACATCTATAGTCATATCAAAAAATTGTCTAAATCACTACTGATTAGAGAGATGCAAATCCAAACAACTCTGAGATACCACATCAGGAAGACAAAACCGGAAGATGATAAACGTTGGAGAAGATATGGGAGAATTGGAACACTAATTCATTGTTGGTGGAGCTGTGAACTGATCCAACCATTGTGGAAAGTAATTTGGAACTATGCCCAAAGGGCTGCAAAAATGTGCATACCCATTGATTCACAAATACCACTTCTAGGACTGTATCCCCAAGAGATCAGAAAAATGGGAAAGGGACCCACATGTACAAAAATATTTATAGCAACATTCTTTGTGGTGGCCAAAAACTGGAAATCAAGAGGATGGCTATCAATTGGGGAATGGTTGAATAAATTGTGGTATATGAATGTAATAGAAAACTATTGTGCTATAAGAAATGATGAACAGGAAGACTTCAGAGAAGTCTGGAAAGACTTATATTATCTGATGCTGAGCTAAAGGAGCAGAACCAGGAGAATTTTGCACACAGCAACAACCACGGTATGCAAGGATTTTTTCTGGTAGACTTAGACCTTCATTGCAATGCAAGGACTTAAAAAAATTCTCATTGGTCTTTTAAGGCAAAATCTAGAGAAAGAACTATGGAATTCAATCAGAGAATGTAGCACATCATTTGCTTTTGTATTGCATTTTGGTTTGTTTTATGATTTCTGCCATTCATTTTAATTCTTCTATGCAATATGACTAAGGTGAAAATGAAATGTATTTAATAGGAATGTATGTGTAGAACCTATATAAAATTGTATGAAGTCTCAGGGAGGGAAAAAATCTAAGTTATATTGAAGTGATTGTAGAACACTGAAAATAAATAAAATAGTAATTAAAAAAAAAAAGTATCCCTCAAGGTTTTGTCTTAGACCAGCAAGGGGGATACCTATGCCTTTAAGGTCACTTTTGACCCTCTAGGCACTCAAGTGTGGCACTCTGACTGAATCTAAACTTCACAGAATAAAGGGCCTCATTATCCTCTCAGTCCTTGAGGCCTTTGTCTCATCTCTTAAATGAATTCCAGTTGAACTAATGCCTAAGCTACTTTTGAGGATCTTCTTGTAGATGTTTTGATGTCATTGTCCACTTCTATGATTGTGTCTTGTGTATCACTGATAAGGGCTGGTGGGCTGGGAGTTGCAGGAACTCTAAGCCTGGAATTCCCAGCATGGGTCATCTAGAGAAGCATTCATGGACTCAAACATTGTTGAGGTCAAAGTAAAGATTTACCACACTTTTCAGTGGGCAAGAGTTCTTAGGGAACCTGAAACCTTAGAGGAATACAAGTAAAGTTTATATGGAATATTCTATAGTGAAACATGTGACAAATATGCTAACTAAGTGATTCAGGGCAGGATTAGGGATTGGTTAAGGAGTGGTTAGTTCTTAAAGGAACATGCACTTTAGTTATCTATTGTGCAGATATTGTATCCAAAGTTCATCAGGAAATAGTCTGGGGTGGGGGTTTGGGTGCATAGGGGGGGTGCTACATAGAGGTGTGGTTTTAGAACTGAAATATTACTCAGTCAACTAATGGTCACGGCTCACCAAGGAATACTAGACTGCTCTCATCAATGTCTTGTTAGACAAGAAAAATGTAAGGGAGTATATGTATGTCTAAATCTAGGATACATATGATTGGTCAGTGAGTTTTAAATGTTGTTATGATCCAGTTCACTGACAGTTCAGTCAGTACACAGCTGGTTCAGACTAATAAGTTCTATAGGTGCAGTTGGCTACTATATCAGGAAGGGAGCTAAGGGTTGTTGCTGGGGCAGGCTGTGCCCTTGGGCTGGGGAGACACTGCCTGGATTAGTGTTTTGAGGCCAGGGAGAAATGTGATTTTTAAAGAGAAATGTGAATTTAGAATTGAAGCCAAAGCACATCCCTGGAGCACCCTATTATAACCATAATAGTTCTTTATCAAGGAATTATTTTTCTGCACTGCTCATTCTTACAGTCTTACATCTTGAGTTCTAAATTTGTGTTAGGGCCAGACTCTGCCCACTTCTGGAGGGAATGTCTGGACTTTGCTTGATCCTATTATCTATCTTTTTGGTCCTATTTCTGCTTTCTTAGGGAATTAAGTGTAATGTTATTTTAGGTTCTCTGAAATAGCTCAGATAGAGGACCTATAAGGTTTCAGGGTACCCAAAACAGTCTGATTCAAAGTGAAATCTAAAAGCTGCTGTTCTGCTCTGAGTTTTATAAGTGTTTGACCCTGCTTTACTCTTAGGGTCAGAGCCAAATAGCTTGTGCTTACTTCTCTACTTGCTGCTCAGTCGGTATGCACCTTGGTCTTTGCCCTTGCTGATTATCCTTAGACACAGGTCTTTTCCATAGTCCATCCTGAATCTTTACCCCAGCATTGAGTAGTGAGTGACAGAGCTAACAGATGGCATTTTCTTTCTTCATTTGCAAGACCACACTCTTTGTGCCAGATCTGGTACCTCTTCTTGTCTTTATACATAGCCATTGATGTGCCCTCACTCAGCCCCAGTGCTTGAAGGCTCTTACCAGGATGCTCCTAGCTCAACTGGTCCACAGGGCCTTCATAACTTTCTTTCTATCTCCCTAAGATAAAAAAAGGCTCATTGATTTTTTTCCCTTGAATTTTTTATCAGGGCTTGCTATAACAAGTTTTCTTGTTCTTTGTAGAATATTTGTGGCAGAAGGCTGGGCTGACTGTTTCAAACTACTCTACTATATTTATTTTTCTCTGCTGAGTGATTTTTGAAGTTCTTTTAAATACTAAATCTATGATTCTCTGGTCTAAGTCACTTTAAATCTGTAGACCAATCTGTGGCATAAAGGATCATGAACTTATAGGGAGAAAATATGGCATCTAGTATGTTAAACGTTATCTGATAATCAATTAATTTAAAAAGTTAATTACACTCTATAATGTGTCAGGCATTGTACTGGACTTGGGAGGTACAAAGACAAAAATGAAACACTCCCTACCTAAAAGGACTTGATATTTTGTGGAAGGAGATGATATATGTATAAATTAGTATACATAAAATATATGCAAAAGAAATCCAAGATAAATTTTAGGTGAGAGAACACTACCAGCTAAGGGGATCATAAAAAGTTTCATGTAGAATGTGTTGCTTGATCAGAGATTTGAAAGAAAAAAGAAATTCTAAGAGATGAAGGTGAACAAGCACATTTCAAATGAATATAGCCAGCACAGAGATGCAGAGAGAGGAGATACAACACTATGTGTGAGAAGTCAGAAGAAATTCAGTGTGGCCTAACCATCCAGAGTGAGAAAGGATTAATGTATAACAAATTAGAAAGACTGGTGAAAATGTGAAGAGTTTTAGATGTCAGAGGTGAGGTTATATTTTAGCCTGGAGGCAATAAGTATTGGAGTTAGGAGCTAATGGTGTTAACAGTAAGTAAGGAAGTGATATTATCATACCTGCACTTTTGGAAAATAACTCTGGCAATTGTGTGGAAGATGAATTAAAACTGGTAGAGACTTAAGGAAAGAAGCCTAATTAAGACATTACTGCAGTAGAATAGTAGAGAGGTAATGATCTAAAGTTGGACAAAGGGGGAAGGATTTAAGACATGTGAGCATAGAAACAGAAAAATTTTGAAACAAATTAAATATATGAGATAGGGGAAATTGAAGAATAAAGAATAATCCCAAGAATTTGAACCTGGGTGACAAGAAGGCTTTTCCTCAACAGAAATAGGGAAATTCAGAAGTCTGGGATTGAGGAAAATATAACAAAATTTGTTTTTGACATGTTGAATTTAAGATGCTTGAAGAATATCCATTATAAAATATGCAATAAATGGAGCTATGGAACTGAGTTAAGAAGAAAGATTAAGACTGAAGATGTTTTACGTTGGCTCATTCAATTCCCTCTTTTGAAGCATTGAAAGATAAAAAAATAAGAACATTATATATCTTAGTTGTCCAAAGGAGAGAGTGAAAATATTTTAAAGATATAATGAAAAATTAATGGAACCATTTGAACAAAAGCAGACGACAAAAGGATAATCTTTTCCAAGGTAACTTTTGTACACCCAGAAACCCAAGCCCTTGTGCTGCAACTGAAATCAAAAGGCTCAGACATCTGCAGTTTTCTCTCTTTAAAAGTAAACAGCAGTGAGTCATGAAGATTAATTATTTAATGGAGACTTTCTATATAGCTAGCTTTATCATAAAGAAAGACTTCCATTTATTTGTATGACTCTAATATATTCACCATAAATGCCATCTTCTCCATTCTTCATCATCACCTATTAGTCACATTCTTTTGGGTTTTTTTTTTTGTTGCTTTTTTTCATTTGTTTATTTATTTTAACATTCTTTTTTAAAAATTTGAGTTGCAAAATTTCTCAATCCTTCTCCTCTTCCCCCATCTATTGAGAAGACAAACAATATGATATGAATTATACATCTGAAATCATGCAACATATACTTCCATGTTAGACATATTGTTAAAAAAAGTAAAAACTAAAAAAAATTTGGAAAAGATGTGATTCAGTCTGCATTCTAGATTCCAAAATCAATTCTCTCTCCACAGACATAACATTTTTCATCACGGTGTCTTTGAAATTGTCTTGGATTATTACATTGTTCAGAATAGCTAAGTCTTTGACAGTTGATGATTGTCACACTATTGCTATTACTGTGCACAATGTTCTCTCAGTTCTGCTTATTTCACTTTGTATCAGTTCATAAAACTCTTCCAGGTTTTTTTCTTAAGTCATCCCATTTTTCATCTCATAACACAATAGTATTCCATCAAAACTATGTACTACAATTTATTCATCCATTCTGAGATTGATGAGTATTCCCTTAATTTCCAAATCTTTGCCATCACAAAAAGATCTGCTATAAAATGTTTTAATAAGTCTTTTCCTTTTCCTCCAATCTCTTTGGGATCAGATCTAGGAGTGGTATTATCAGATCAAAGTATATGCACAATTATATAGCCCTTTGACTATACTTTCAAATTACTTTCCATTGATTGTATAAATGTATTCTTTCCTCTTTGAATTAATTCAGGGGAGAGTGAAATTCAAACAGTGCCCACCTCTCACCATTTCCCCTCCACTAAAAGCTTTTTCTTGCATGCTTCTTTTATGTGAGATAATTTTCCCCACATTCCCTCTCCCCCCTTCTTGCAGGGCATCTTTTCACCCCTCCATTTCTTGGCAATCATTCCAACATAATCAATTCACTCATGTGCCCTCTGTCTATATAGTGTCTTTTTTTTCCTGACTTAATAATGATAAAATTCTTAGAAGTTAAATGTATCATCTTCCCATGTAGGTATATAAATAGTTTAACCTTATTGAGTTTATAATTTTTCATTCATGAATACTTTATTGTGTTTCTCTTGAATCTTGTATTTGGAAGTTAGATTTTTCTATTCATCTTTGGCCTTTTTGTCAGAAATGCTTGCAAGTCCTATATTCCATTAAATATCTATTTTTCTTCAATTGAAGGATTTTAACTTTGCAAGATGAGTTATTTTTAGTTGCAATGGTAGCTCTCTTGCTTTCTGGAATATTGTATGCCATGACCTCCAATCTTTTAATATAGAAGCTGGTAAATCTTGTGAAATCTTCAATATGGCTCCACAATGTTTGAGTTGTCTTTTCCGTTTGGCTACTTGCAATATGTTTCTCTTTGATCTGAAAGGTCTGGAATTTGGCTATAATGTTGCTGGGCATTTTCATTTTGGGATTTCCTTTTAGGAAGTGATTGGTGGATTCTTTCAATGTCTATTTTACCCTCTCCCTTCTTGGATATTAATCATTTAACTCTTCTAGGAATTCTTGCTGGTCTTGTGTCCAATTTACTTTTTTTATTTTATTTTAAAACTTTACATGTAGCTGTTTTGACATCACTTCTTCTGAGTTTGTGTCTTGATCTTACCCACCATAGTATTTTTTATGGTCAGATTTATCATTGTAGTTTGCTCATTTTCCAGCCTATTTCTTGACTTTGAATTTATATTAAAATTGAGATCTGTTCCTGGGCTGGGGTTAGAGAGGCATTGCCTTTTTCAGATCTAGCTTTAGG
This sequence comes from Notamacropus eugenii, assembly GCF_028372415.1. Classification (NCBI taxonomy): domain Eukaryota; kingdom Metazoa; phylum Chordata; class Mammalia; order Diprotodontia; family Macropodidae; genus Notamacropus; species Notamacropus eugenii. Next base: position 349,867,848 of record NC_092874.1, on the reverse strand, counting down.
GATTGAGAAGTTTTGGTCCTTACAATATGATATAATCTGGTCAATCTTTCCTTAGGAACAGAAATGATACTGCTCTTCAGTATCCCTGCTCCCTTGGAACTCAAGTGATACTGCTCCTCAGGATCCTTACTTCCTTGTGACTGAAAGTGATACTGCTCCTGATCCCCTGAGAATACAAATTATACTACTCCAGACCTCTGATCTCTTTGTGACAGAAAGTGTTTGTCTTCCCTATAGAATGGTGACCCAGAAGTGGGTTTAGGCAATGGAGTTTCCAAACAATGGTTTGTCCTTTGCCCAGTGCTAGCACAAGAGTCTTGTAAATTCTTTTTCTTATCACTTGCCCAATCTCCTTTTTGTATCTGGTTTTGTTGAAGTTTCATCCCAGGAAAGCCAAAAATTGTTGAGGTTTCAACTCTGGGACACCAAAAACTGTTGGGGTTTCATGATGTGTTGTGGTAGAATCATCTCAAAGAATTCGAAGTCAAACCACCTCTAATCCAAGTATAGTCGTTTATTGAGATTGACACCTCTCATGAAGCAGGCTAAATTCCAAGAAAACCAGCAACTTCAAAGAAAGCAAGATGGATTTTATAGGGTAAAGAAACAATTACATAACAGAATTTTACATAGAATATAGGAACATGATTAATATTTAAAAGGCAGGAGGAATTTGTAAAGGTAATGGAGGAGGGGGCCCATCTATGATTTGGTGGTTAAATATTTTGGTCATTCTGGCCTTCACTTGGCTGGCTATTGATAATGTGATTGTAATTCACTACAAGAGTACAAGTACAAGGGGAATGGGTCTGGGGGCAGCAGCTAGGTTGAGGCAGTGCTTGGGTTCTTGTCACATGGACATGCCTGCTGTTTCTGTGGGAACCAAGAGTTCAGGGATACACCTGTTGTTCTAGTGAGCAGTGAGACATACATGAAGAAGTCATGACATTGGTGAGGGTGGGGGTTTAGGTAGGCACAGTGGACCTGTAATGAAGTTAGAATATTGGGGCTGGGGGCAGCTCTATTAGGATCCCATTCTGTGTGAAAATTCCCAAAGCCATTGCTGTTGCTGTTCTCATCTTAAATACCCAGATTGTAATGCTTCTGTGTGGCTTCTGGGCTTGCCCCTACCAGCACATCATAGGCGTCTGCTTTCTGCCTCCAAAGTTGCTTAGATCTGGAAAAATATCTAACCTTTTATTCGTTTGTTCTTCCACTTCAGAATTTAATTTAAGGCATTATTTTAAGGGGAAATTTGAAAGAGTTCTGCTGCTTCCTCTGCTCTGCCATCTTGAATCCCCATTAGTATGTCCTCTGCCACTATCTTCTCCTTTATCCCTGTCTCACATGAAGTATTGCCCTTACCCATTATCAGATATAATCCTTCTTCCAGCAGAAGTGATTTTATTCTATCTCATCTCTTCCGAAAGAGATGAAATACCATCCAAACTCTATCATTTATTTTTAATCTGTCTCTTACTACTGGCTTTTTTGCTTCTGCCTACAAATATATCCATGTCACCCACATACTTAACCAATTCTCATGGCTTATATCTTTTCTAACCTTTGCAGCTAAATTCATTTTAAAAAGTCATCTATAATAGGTGTGTCTATTTTCTCTCCTCATTTCCTTCTTAATACCTTAGAATATGATTTCTAAGCTCCTCATTACACCAAAACTACTCCCTCCAAAGTGACCAATGATCTCTTGATTGTCAAATCCAACGGTCTTTCCTCAGTCCTCATTCTACTTATCTTCTCTATACCTTTGGTGCAATTGATCACCACCTTTTCCTTGATACTCTCATTTCTCTAGGTTTTCAGGAAACCATTATCTCCTGATTCTCCTCCTAGATATCAGATCTCTCTTCTTTCATTTCCTTTGCTGGATGCTTATCCAGATTGCACTAACTGTCAATGTCACTCGGGGGACAATGTCCTGGGCCCTCTTTTCTTCTCTCATTCTGCTTCATTTGGTGAATTCATCAGCTTGCATGTATTTGATTATCATCTCCATGCTAATGATTCTTAAATTCACCTATCCTTCTCTTACTTATCTACTGACCTCCAAACTCACATTTCAAACTCACTTTCATACATCTTGTACTGCATATCCAGGAGACATCTTTAGCTAAGCATATTGTCTTCCTCTCTAAACCCTCCTCCCCAACTTCCTTCTTTATTGTAGAGGGCAACACCATCTTCGGTTTGGCAGACTCAGAATCTCAGTATCATTCTTAACTACTTACTCTTTTACACCAGTTTCAGATCCATTGTCAAGACTTGTTAATTTACCTTTACCAGCATCTCGTAAATACTACTCTTCTCCATTGATATTATCATCACCCAGGTACAGGGTGCCCTATTACTTTATGCCTGGAGTATTGCTATAGCCTGCTGGTAGGTTTCCTTACCTCAATTCTTTTCCCACTCCAGTCCTTCCATTCAGTCACCAAAGTGATCTTTCCAAAGTGCAGCTCTAACCATATCTCATCCTACTCAATACAATCTAGTGACTCCTGATTATCTCCAGGATTAAATATAAAATCCTCAGTTTGATATCGAAAGATGTTTATAAGCATCTAGTTACACCCTCACCTTTCTAGTATTTTTGCATCTTACTACCAAACACATATTCTTTGATCCAATGACCCTGGCCTCTTTGCTGTTCCATGAACAAGACACTTTATCTTTGAGGTCTGGACATTTTCTCTAGCTGTCCCCAGTGCTGAAATACTCTCCCACCTCATTTCTGCTTACTGGCTCCAGTCTTTTAAGTCCCAAGTAAAGTCACATTTTCTCCACAAAATCTCTCCCAACCCTTCTTAATTCTAATCTCTATTCTATTTTAATTATTTCCTATGTTTTCTATGTATAACTTGCTTGCACATATTTTTTTCCTTGTTGCCGCCCCCATTAGATTATAAACTCTTAGAGGACAAAAACTCTTTTCTGCCTCTTTTTGTTTTCCCTTACACATAGTAGGTGTGTAGTAAATGCTTACTTCCTGGCTGACACACACTACTTCGGACTTGTCCCATGCTTCTCTCTCTGCTTACTGGGTGACATCAATGTCCTTGCTCTGTCAAATGTGCCACTCATGAGTATTCTGCATAATAGCTTGTTATTCACTGGAGATGAAGAGGTGACTCTTTGGTTCTAGCAATAATTCCTAACTACATATTAATAGACTGTGTAAATATTTACATGAAATGGATTCATATGTGAAAATCAAGGGTTTAGTTGTTCTTTAAAAACACATACATACAAGTATGTTACATTAACTTATATAAAACATAGACATGAGTAAGTTTCCCTCCCTAGTCCTAGCCCAGAGTTGAAAGAAGAAGGAGAGAAGAGTAGAAGGGAGAGAAAAGTAGGAAATTCTCAGAGGGAAAAATGAATTTGATTAGATTCTTACAAGTCTTCTCTATTGATAAATCTAGAACAAAACTTTATAAGCCCGAAGAATTGAAATCTACACCCAAGATAAGATATTCTACACTCAGTATCTGAATAAATTAACCACTTCTTTGCCATGAAGAAGAAAAGTAGGTATGGCTGACCAACGTACAGCAATAGTGACAGAATTAAAAGATGCAAATAAACTAACCTGCTTATCACTCAAGAGGTATTGCTTCTGACAAGCTTAATCAGCCTTCAATTACTGATCTCTTATACTAACCACCTTAAAATACCAAGAGAAAGTGGGAATAAATGATGGAAACATAGGCATAATAATTGTTTATTATGTGACGAGAATACCAAAGTTAATTTTATAACAGTAATTTTGAAAGCTACAGTTTCTTGCCTTCTTAAAATTAAATAAATTCAAGAAGAAGTCAATTTATATACTGAAGACCATATTACCCACTTCCCAAACTCCTTGGCATACAGAATTGCTTGCATTAATTTTACTAATTGATCAATGAATTTTTTATATCATTCCTATGCAAAAAAAAAAGAAACACTTTCTCAATGCACAAAAACTCAACTTTAAATCTGGAAAAGAAGAAGATGGAGGAGGAATATAAATCCAGTCAGTATGGGAACCATTATTAATGATAACAGCTCTGGCAGTAACTATGACAGTCCTGTCCTAAGGATAACAAATTTTTATTCTTCATATTCCAATCAAGTTAATCAGATTAAAAACCTCTGAGAACTTTCTTTAGTTGCCCTTGAAGTGAATATATGCAATGAAACAGTAAACATCTGGCAGAGAAGTGCCTGAGTCCATGCAACCTGAATTGAGAGTTCTGTTTCTTGTAAGAGCTATCATTCCCTTCCCTCTTCCAGGAAAGATTTTCTGGGACCCTGTATTTAGAATATGACAGAGACTTAGCACAGTTTCCAAGGATAGCTATTTCTCTTATTCCAAAGAAAGTATAATGAAGGAGCTATCCAAAGTCCCTGAATGAGGGTAACTGGCGTAGTGTGTTCACCTTAGCTGCAATGGGACTCAATCCCCGTGTGTATCCATGGAAGCACTATGTAGACTTGTAAGGGGAAAAAAAAAGAATCTGCATAATATGGGAGCACAAAGAGCATTGAGCTAAAAGTATAATGTGTTAAAAATGTAACTGGAAACATTTTTATCTTTCATGAATATTTAATTCTCCTGAAAGCTCACCATCTGTATATCACAATGTTCCAATGCTTGTGTGTGATTTTCTCAGTTAAGTTTTTAAAAATAAAACAAGCCATTTTCATTCTCCCTGCGATGCCCTGAAACTTGATTAATGCTCATTGATTTCTTTGATCTAATTGTCTTCGTTTTAGAACACAGTCAGCAGTGTTGCACAAATCTCTTTGTGGGGGAAAAAGAACAATTGAGAGAAAGCAGGACGTTCACATTGTTTTTATGGTGTCCTGTCCAACTGTTCATTGACATTTTGAATGCTGTTTAATTTTTGCTGATGTCTTTTAATCTTATGCTTCATGTGAATCTAAATACAGTTCCATTGATATTCAGCCTACTGTGTATTATGATATCCTGTGCCCTGTTGCACTGTAGAAGCCTGCAGCTGTCTAAAGCTTAATTATGCATGAATCCAAAGCCCAGATGCTTGGCCAATAGTGCCTCAACAGAGTACAGTTTCTCACTTGTTTTTGTTTGAATTATAATTGAGCAGATCTTTATTTCCAGCCACATTTTTGGTCCTATTCCCATGTTCCTTTGCCTCTGCTTTCGGTTTTATGAGTAAGCATCTGAAAGAACCTTTTTGCCACTCTGAAGTGCCATCGCAATCTGATCTGAGAAGAGTCATTCATGTGTCTTACAAAACCTTTCACCTTGATAACAATTATGAAAGGTAAAAAAAAAATCCTCTCCCTCCTCCCCTATTTTCTCCACAATCAGTTTAACTCCAGATGGTTGGCAGTTTGAAAAAAGGGAATAGTTAAATAGAGGCTGGCATGTCAGCTGAAACAAAGAAGGCAGGGAGCCAGCCTTCTAAAAGAGGAAGTTATTTCAGCAAATAAAGACCTACACCTGCCAAAAGAAGGTAACAGAAACCTGTAAAAGATTTGTAACCATAATAACCCTTTGTTCAAAGCTTTTGTTAACTGTTTTCAAGCAGATATGCTTGTTATCAACAGATAACTAGGTCACCAGGTGAAAAGAAATTACACAAATAGGGGACTCAAGGATTCTCAGAAGTACCTTCAAAAAAAAGAGAGCTAGATATTTCTTGAATTTCACATATGCTGAGTCTAACTTCTTACCAATGTTACAGTAGTTTCCTGAGTCTTGTCTATAACTAAGTTGCTAGTGATACTTTCTAACTGAGCATTGGTACAACTCTGTTGTTTTGTAAATGTGAGAATTCTGGATTTTTAAAAAATATTTCTTTTAGTTCAAAGTAAGTAAAAAATTAGAATCAGGAAAATAAATGGCGTTTTGATTAAAGACTGAAAGAAAAAATTACCTTTGCTACCCAAAACTTGCTTTGATTTAATGGGACCAGTTAGTTCAAACAAGAAATCAAAAATTATTCTTTGTAAACTTTTTTTGCCATATTATCAAATAATACCTTTTCAAAACATCCAAACCCAATATCTTTCCTGGCTTAGTTATGTGGCAACATATGATTCTCTAGTTCTTTTGTTTTTACCAAGCTCCTACATGTTCCCTTTATTATATAAAATATATTGTTTGTTTCTGAATAAAGTGCTAATACAGTATAATATACATTGATTACTAATATTACTCCTTGGCAAGTCAGAACATCTATTTAATGACTTGCTAGAAATTAACAAATGTTCTTTAAGAGAAAATGAAATTGTAATTGCTATAGATATGATGCCATGAACCATGAATATACATTGTAGCAGAAGGGAAGATTTTTGCACAGAAAATGTCTCTGTTATTATGAAGTGTGAGAATGCAAACAACGTTTCTCGCTGAAAGCCTCCGAAGTAGATCTAACTCCCATAATGACTCTTTGTGTAAGCATATGTGAGCACTTCTGAACACAATGTGAGTTTGCATATTATCTTCTAGCTTCATGGTAGCTCAGATTTTAAGCAATTTGGGGTCATATTCAAGGTCACACGATTTTTAAAAAATCTCTCAGCGAAAAGAAAAATAGGTGTCCACAGTTATCTTCTTAATAGCCATGTCTAGAGAGAGTAAATAGGCTCTTTTGAAATCAAATTACCTATAGCTAAATCTCATAGGCCAATGAAGGCCAAGAGGAGTTTAAACCTCCAGTTATGTTTTCAGCTAGGGAAGGGAAAATATTCAGAATTAATTCAGAAAGCATCTCTGTTACATGTGAGACATTGGGATAGGCTCTAAAAATACAAAGACAAAAATGAAACAGTCTCTATCCCCAAGGAGATTGAATGATACTGAGGGGAGAACCTGGTGACTTGTTCCATTTGTAAAACTGACTTCCTTACCTCACATAGGGATTACTTTTGTTCTTAAGGTTAATTCTTCATCTGATTTGAGCATGTCATGTGATGAAAATATTTACTAATTTAATTGCTGACATGCCAAACAGAACTTTATTTTTAAAATAAGGTTTTACTGATGTCTGGTGTTTTTACAACACCACAGTTCCCTCCCTCACTTCCTCCTCCTGCCCTTTAATAATACTGCCCCTTTCAGGAAAGGAATCCCATAGAAAAATAGTATTTTTAAAGGCAAAAAATATGAAAAGAAAAGAAAAATCAGCATAACTGATCAATACACATCAAAAAAAAATTGTAAATATATTCTGTGTGACACTTGTAGATCTTCCATATCTGTAAAAGGATAGTGTGGGAAGGTTTTCTCATATGTATTTTTTCAAGCCAAGGTTGTTTTTTATGACTATGCAACAATTGATTTTGATGATTTTGCAGTTGGTCTTTACATTTATATTCTTGTAGTTATTGTACACAATGCTTTGATACGTCTGCTTTATTCTGCATCAATTTATGTAAATCTTTCCATGTTTCTCTGTAGTTGCCACTCAACATTTTTTTAAAGCACAGTAATATTCCATTACATTCATATGCCACAATTTGTTTACCCATTTCCCAAATCAATGGACATCTACTTTGTCTGCAATTTTCTGCTATGACCAAAAAGAGGCTGTAATATTACTACAGTTTTTTGACAGTTACTACCATAAATATTTTGGTATATGCAGGGACTTTCTTCTTATCAATGGCCTCCTTTGGGTATAAGCACATAATGAAATTTCTAGGTTTATTAAAGGTATTGACATTTTAATCTCTTTATTCACTTAATTACAAATTATTCCCCAAAATGTTGTACTGATTCACAGGTCCACCAATAATACACTGCTCTTCTTATATTCTCACAACCCATCTAACATTGACTATTCCCATAATTTGTCATCCTTGCCAATTGGAGGGTATGAACTAAAAAATTATGATTTTTAAAATTTGCATTCCTCTTAATAGCATCAATTTGGAATATTATTTCATATGATTCTTTTTTTTAAATTATCTATCCAGAATATTTATTTCACTGCATTCCAAATGGTACAATTAAAAGGTAAAGGGGAAGCCAAACCAAACAAACAAGAACCAATTATTGACATGAGTTTTCCACCATTCTTCCTAGAACCACCACGATAAAAAGCTATATGAATAATACCAATAGTACTCAGTACAATTCAAGATTTGTTAATATACTTGGTCAAATGTGACAGAGGTTATACAGCTGCCTTCTTTAAGAAAGGCAGCACTCATGCTCATTTTGAAGCATAAGCTTCCTGGTGCAAAATTGATTATGACAATTTAAAAGACTTTAGAGATATCTAATAATATATTTTGCTAGACTCCCATATAGCAGAATTCAAATCTGTAAGTAGAGCAGGGAGTGTTCATCCAGTTTGCACCGCATGGAATCAAGCAAAGAAAAAAAAGCAGTACATGAACTAAGCTCTTAAAAGAGAATTTACATACAAAAGCTTACTATCTCAGGGTTTGGAGGGGGAGGGGAAAAGATATGTCTTATATCATCTATTCTAATTAACAGGCACTTCTATTCACCTGTATGTAGCTCCATATTTGTGTTTGTTTCTTAAAGCTGTTTTGGACTCCTTTAAGATATAAACAATATTTATCATTGTAGTAGACATTATTAACACTGATCGATACTTAGAAATATGTTCATTATAACACAGAATTAAGGGTTATTTTATCATTGTGAAGAAACATAGATTTTGTTCAGTTTTTCTAAAAGTCTAAAAAGGTCTTAGCACATAATAGAAGATGGGTGACTTTTGATTGGGTTCTCCTCCTCTCCAGAATGTCAAGGGTTGGATGTAGTTTGGCCTATCCACATTTTGCTACCTAGTTAAGTAGGGCTCTCTCTATGGAAATTTCACATTTCATACATACAAACAGGAAGCAAGTTCTGGACAGGAGCAAAGAAAGAAAAGCTATTCTTGCCATGGATTTAATGAACATCATGGGGTTACAGACATTTATTCTTTTCCTTTAGTGGAAACAAAACCCTCAGAGAAATTTCATATGAAGATTTCGTTTTCCCATTTGACTGAATACCTTATTCTATTTTCCTTAATTATTTTTATGCAGAATCTCTGCAATTTCATATAATCGAAATTTTCTATTTTGTCATTTATAATTCCCTCTATGGTTGGTTAAGAATACATCCAGTACTCCTATCCCTGAGACATATGTGATCCCTTCTAGTATTTTTATGATACTATTTCAAATGTTAAGGTTCTGTATCCATTTAGGATATATTATACAATGTTGTGTAAGGTGTAGGTCTATGACTAATTTCTACCGGATTGCTTTCCAGTTTTCCCAGAAGGGTTTTTTTAGTCAAATAAAGAACTATCTCCTCAGCAATTTTGTTTTCTACATGAGTAAACACAGGTTACATAGTTCCATTGTTTCTGATTTTCCCTCATCCAGTTTGTGTGATTCATATTCCTTTCTATTTTTAACTATTACCAGATCATTTTGATGGCATTTTTTTAATATAGTTTAAGATCTGAGAATGATATTCCCCCTTGATCCCTATCTTTTTTATCATTTCCCGTAGTTTTCTATATCTCTTGCTCAAATGAATTTTATTATCATTTTATCATATTCTTTAAGTATCCCTTTGATAATTTAAAGAATAAAGCATTAAAAGCATAAACGAACTTTGATAATATTATTATTTTTCATTCATTGTTGCAGACCACACATGAACACTGTATTCTTACATCTGTTAAAATCATTCTTTATTTCTTTAAGAAGAATTTCATAATTAAATTATTTTGTGTGCTTCGACACATATTTTCTCTGAAACATATATTTTATAGTTATTTGGAATGAGATTTTCCTCGTTTTGTCTCATGAATTATATTATTATATAGAATGAAGTTGTTTTTGAGGTTAGCCTGTAACTTTGCTGAACCTATGATGTTGATGTATTTATGTCATCCCTACTGTGTTTGAGGCATTGTGTTAAGCACTTCACAAATTAATCACATTAGATTTTGACCACAACCATAGGAGCAAGATACTATCGTTATCCATATTTTACAGCTGAGGAAACTGAAGCAAACAGAGGCTAAGTAACTTGTGCAAGATCACATAGCAAATAAATGTCTGAGGTCAGATTTGAACCTGAGTTTCCTGTGTGTTTTTTACTCCATGTCCAGTGCTGTATACATTGCTCCACTTAGCTACCCCAAATGATTATTTCCATTAATATCTTTACTGCTTCCCTAAAATTTTCCAAGTAAATCATCATATCTGCACTAAAGATGATTAGTTTTACCTGTATTTTACCTGTCTTTTAAACTTTTATTTTTTTGTCTTGTCTTACTGATATTGCTGTCATTTCCAGAATGATATCAAATAACAGTGGGGAGAGTGAACATGCTTGCTTCACTCCAATATTTTTGGAAACAATTTCTAATACGTATTGATTGTATGTGATGCTTGCTTTTTGTTTTAGGCTTTTGTGAGTCTTTTCATATAACAGCATTATACTTTATGAAAGACTCTTACTGCAAATATTTTGATAATTGTGGTTGTGGATGTTTCTGTTTATTATTAATCACATTATTTTCCCCACTTTGAAATATCTTTGCATTCCTTGAATATATTCATAATGTCATAATGAATTATTTTTAAATAAATCATTGTAGTCTTAGAATTCATATTCATTAGTGATATTAATTTGTAGGTGTCCTTCTGGATTTTATCCTTCCTTGGTCTAGGTTTTAGGACTCAATAAAGGATTCTGATAGGGTGACCTTTTTCTCATTTTTAGGAATAATTTTTTAGTATGCATACTAAACATTCTCTAAAAGTATGAAACTTTTCCTATGTATTCATCAGGACCAGGTGTTTTGTTTGTTTGTTTTTTTATTAGTTACGGTACAACAAGTACTATTTTCATTGCTAAGATTGGGTTATTTAAGATCAGTATTTGCTCTTCTGTCAGTTTGGATATGTATTTTAATGCATTCTTCTATTTCTTTTTTGTGTTCTAAATTTTGTGAATATGCAACTCTATAGAAGATGTTCTTAACACTCTTTTTATTACTTTGAAATTTTGTGATTTCACCTGACTTATTTGGTACTTTGGTGATTTCATTCTCTGCTATTTTATCTTTATTAAGACTGGCTAAAAGTTTATGAGTTCTATAAGTTTTGTTTTCATTTTATATTACCTTCCAAAGTGTTTTGGTTATTTTTAGTTTTGTTTTGAATGCGAAATTCACACACACACACACACACACACACATACATCTTTAATTGATTACTCTTTAAGAAGGCAAGAAAAAGAAAACCTATTACAAATATGAATACTATAAGAAAAGAATTCCTGTATTAGATGATTTCTAGGCTCTTTGTTGCAGTGTGGGTTTCAGGTATTCCAGAGCTTCCTAAATTATTTCTTCTGGATTTATTTGCCAGGACAGTTGTTTTTTTTTGTTGTTGTTTTTGTTTTTTTTTCCAATGAGCTACTTCATATTATCTTCTATTTTTTTTATTCTTTTGATTTAATTTGATTGTTTCTTGTTGTCTCATTAAGTCATTAACTTCCACTTGTTCAATTCTAATTTTTAAGGAATTATTTTCTTTAGCGATCTTTTGTACCTGCTTTTCCATTTGGCCAATTCCACTTTTTAAGAAGACCTTTGTTTCATGAATTTTTGTATGTCTTTTTCCATTCAGTCAGTTCTGCTTTTCGAGGCATTCTTGAATGCCTTGCTTGATTGCCATTCTTGAATGCCATGCTTGGAATTTTTGAGTCTCTTTTATCATTTGGCCTATCCTGGTTTTTTAAGTGTTATTTTCTTATTTTTATTGTTACCAAACTGTTGACTCTTTTTTCATGATTTTCTTGCATCATTGTCATTTCTTTCCCCATTTTTTCCTGTACCTCTCTTATTTGATTTTTTTAATCCTTTTTGAGCACTTCCAAGGCCTGAGCATGTTTTTTTTTTTTTAACTTTAGATATAGAAGTTTTAACTTTGTCTTCTGATTTTGTGTTAGCATCTTCACTGTCATCATAATAGCTCTCTATAGTAAGGATCTTTTTCTCCTGTTTGTTCATTTCTCCAGATGCTTTCCTTTTTTATTAATTTATTTTAAACTTAAATACTAAAACAAATGCACAATAAAAATAAGCATATTATAAACTTAAATACAACATAAGAAAAGAAAAAACAATTGCCATATGCACAGCAAAATACAACAAAAGATTGAAAGTATAGAGCAATAAATTTACATTTCACAAAAGCCTATATAATAAATACCATACATTATGTGCAGAGCTGTCTATCTCTTCTTTGCTTCCTTGTATGTTTTCTTTTATTCTCTGTTGTGAACTTTTTACTTTGCTCTTTCTTCTCCTTTCCTCCACCTCCTTCCCCAAGAAGGTTACATTTAAGCATGCATATATTTACATACATGCATATCTATGCATGTGTACATACAGACATATACATACATGTGTGTATGTATACAGAAAGACATATACACAGAGACATGTATATGCATATATGTACATATACACATACATATGCTTATATATCTATAATCATACTCACATATAGACAAATATGTTCATAGGAATTTATGTAAGACTGTACTATACTTATTTGTTCTCTTTGTCTCTGAGCGTGGATAACATCTCCCTTGATAAGTCCAAGTCCTTCTATGTATTTCTAAGTCCACCAACTCATCATATCCTACATCACAGTAATAGTAATATTCACAGTAATATTCCAACCTTACAATGTCTAGTAATTTTAAATACTCTAAGACAACATTAGTTAATAAGGTCTAGTATACCTATTTTTCTCTTCTGATTAAACCTATTTTAGGTTTGACTTTGGCTGAGATCATGATTGTAACCCCTGCTTTTTTTCCTAATAAATTCTATTTGTGATCTTTATTTTATCTCTTATTTCCTATGCCTTCTGGCTCCTCTACTTTACTTCTACCTGCCATTTTACCCTCCTGTTATTTAACCTACCCCTTCCAAAGATCTCTCCCTTATCCTCTCCCCCAATAATCTAGAAAACTTTCTATATCCCCCCCCTTATCCTATTCCTTCACCATCTTATTTCTTTATAAATTTAGAAGGCTAATGTATACATTGTTCTGACTTTAACCCAGATCTGATGTGAGTAGGCTTCCTTCTAAAAGCCTTAATCCTCCTTTATTCACTGTCCTCTTCCTATCCCCTTTGTCTTTTATTTCTTTCTGATTTCAGAAGACGTTTTTACTTGTCTAGATATATATGTACACACACACACATATATATAATATGTATGTATGTATGTATGTATGTATGTATTTTTCCCTCTTTAATATATTCTCATGATAGTAGAGATCTCAATACTTAGAGATCTCTGGGGACTAGCAGAATTTCCCCTTAATGTGTGTGTTCATCCTTCATTGCCAAAGAAGATCATGCCATCAGAGAAATAATGACATGACTTGCACTTGGCTTTGTTTTTGGTGAGGGAAAGCTGTGCAGGTCACCAACCTCACTCTTCTTCCAGGGCTGTCTGAATCCAGTGACCAGATATTCATCAGATGATTGAAGATGACCCAGGATGAAGCAATTGGGATTAAGTGACTTGCCTAAGGTCACACAACTAGTGAGTGTCAAGTGTAAGAGGTGAGATTTGAACTCAGGTGCTCCTGATTCCTGCACTGGTGCTCTAGCCACTACACCACCTAGCTGCCCCAAGGGTTAATGAACTATGTGCCCTCCTCGTCCTTCTAATTCCTCTGTGTCAGTTCTTCCTCTTTCTCTGTTCTCTGACAAAGTCCTGTTGCAGCACAAAGTGCTACCACTCCTCACTATCCTGGCACTCTTCACTGTGGTTTAATATATGTTTGATATATGTATGTATATTTATGCATGCACATCTCATTATTATTCTACAGAGTTTAATATGCTCTAATTTCTATTTATCTCAGATTACCTGTGATAATAAATGTTCTGTTCAATACAATATGGAACAGTTCTTCACCTTAGTATAAAAGATCCTGTGGCCTTAAATGATACAGACATTTACTGTAGGATAGTCAAGAAATACTGAAGGACTAGTTTTTCTCAAAATCATCCTCTTTGCACTATGAATGAAAAGCTACTTACAGATGGGCAAACTAACTCAGATGGCACATTCTGAGGTATGCTGTAGCAGATGGGAAAGACTGAAGGATTCTACAATGCATCAGTGTGACCTGACACAGCTAAAAAAGATTAACAGATTTGTCATCTATGATTCATTTATTTTCAAGGCAAATCTTCTTAAATATGTCAATTATAGTTCTTCACTGAAAAGATAGTGGTTAAGATAACTTGAAAAATTCCAAAGCAATGTCCTTGGTATGATATGAGGCAGCAAAAAGCAAAAAGTATAAGAAACACCAAACACCTCTGACCAACACTCAAAATACATTTCTTTTTCCTTCAAGTTTTTCCTCTTTCCAATTCTCAACACTAAGAAGTGTATAAGGATGTAAAGTTCCAGACTCACAAAACTCTTAGATGTAAAATTAGAAAGTTGTAAGGGAATGAGTCTTAAAATACTTTATGCATCTCATGAGAAAAGGTAATTTCTAAGTCTCATGTAACTTGCTTATTTCTCTCCTCAAATATTTATTGGTAGAAAACTTCCATTCAAATAGATAAGATTCTAGGCCAAGTATGGGGAATTTGTGGCTTCAAGGCCACATGTAGCCTTCTAGGTCCTGGAATGTGGCCTTTTGACTGAGTTCAAATTTTATGGAACAAATCTTTTTATTAAGGACATTTGTTCTGTGAAGTTTGGAATCAATCAAAGGACCACACTTAAGGACATAGAGGGCCACATGTGACCTCAAGGTCACTTCTATCCTAGGCTAATGGTATAAAGCATGCCTCACAGTATGCATTTCTGGCATAGATGGTATAGTAAATAGTAAACTTAGTCCAGAGTTGGAAAGGAAGAGGGTAGGCTGATCTTTTTGAGGGGAAAGAATTGCATTATTCTTTTACTGACCTCAAATTTCCCAGGGAAACAAGGGTCCACTTTTTCAGTACTAATGTTTTATCCTTCTGTATGGCAGCAAGACATGAAGCACCTCTGCTTCCAAAGAACTAAAACTGAGTATTGCACAGAAGACAATGGATCATAATAGGAGGGTGTAGACTATGATATATAACTGATGAGGACCTCTGAAGAAGAAAAGGAGCAAAGAATATCATCAAGGATTCATGAGAGAAAGAAAATGTGAAATGAACATGTTGCAAGAGAGCAAGATAACCAATAGACCTTCAGAACATGACTGAACATTCAAGAGAAAAGAAGGAAGAGCTAAGAATGATGGGCAAATCCTCTGTTGCAAATTCTGGAGAGAACATGAACAAGAGTTACACAAATTTTGCAGCTGTAGACAAGTTATAATCTATGTCACTGAAAAGAACTCCTAAATCAAATACATCACAGATCCATTTGAATATAACTATGACAAAACCGTTAGATCTTTTCTTTTCCCAATCCCTATGCCTTCTATTATTTCTCATATGATGTGGTTTCTAAATTCACCACCATCCTGATCACCTATTTATGGATATGTTCTAGTTTTAGTTTAGGTGGTTCTAGAACTTAACACACTAATACAGCTGCCATTTATTCAGTGCAGAATGAAATAGAATCATCCCCGACCTTGATCTAGATAATGCATTTTTGTTAATAAAGTTTGAATATATTGAATTTTTCATAATATAAACCCAGAATGAATTGAAATTTTAGATTTTACTATTAATGCCAAAGAAATTGAACTTTTCAGGGAGCCTCAGTGATGATGCCAGACTTTTCAAGACATAGGAGAGGCAGTGGTGTAAATACTTATGTATTTGGCATCAGAAAACTTGGATCCAATGTGCAACTCTTATGTCTACTAGCAATAGTACTGGGCCAAATCACTTAGGTGTAAAATAAGAGTTATACTAGTTAACTTGCAAGATCTTCCCTATTCTATCACTTTTATCCTATGAATTGCCTTAATTAGAGACAGATGTTATCACAAACATCATGGTTGATAATAAAAAAAGAATCTTATTAGAAAAGGGTGATCAAAATAATAGATAAAGGGAGCCTAAAACATAAATTTCAAAGAGATCGATTTTTTAAAGGATTTTGGAGAAATATTCAAAGAGAACAACTAGCCCATGGTTCACTTCATTGTGAAGACAATGATTTCAATGTGAAATAATCGATTAGACCTTAAACCCAGAAAGAAAGGAACATACTTCAGGGCCAAAAGTGATAGTTGGCTAACTTTACTGGATAGAGAATAAATCCGAATTGTTAGGGGAAAAAAAGAGCATACTTTTTTTAAAAGTCCCACTGAGTAATTAAGCTTTGTATCTATAATTTATCTATCTGTATATAGATCGTATCATTAAATTCCATATATATTAAGTAAACTTCACACTCCAGGACTGTATAGGCCCTGACCCTTCCATATTTACCTTACTGCCAAATAAAAAACAACAAAAAAATTACTAAGGATAGCTTGAATGTGTTTCTCCCCTAGAATATGGAGGAGAAAGTCCTCATTCTTTGAAAACACTAAGCCTGAAAGATCAATTTTTGTTTCTAGTATAAAGGAGTAAAATCTGTTTAGGGGAAATGGTCAGGTACCTGGAAAGGCAGGAAGTTGTGCTTTCAAAAGCACACATTTATTTTCAGTTATGGATGAGCACAAAACTTCCAGTTCACTAAATTAAGCATATTATCTATAACTATTTCTCCATGTTCAAAAATATTTTTAAAAAGTCCAGGTAATTGTGTGTATAAAACACATACAAATAAAATGTATGTGGACATAATTAATGTTGGATAATGCGTAGCAAAATTAATTGTTACTTCTCTAAACGCTTAATCTGCCAGTAGTTGAAAAAGATACTACCATACAGAACAGAGGTTTATATTTAGGTCATACAAAGTCATTGCAATTTAAAAAAAAAATTAAACAGCTGACAATTAAAACACAAAAATGTTTCAGGAGTACAGTTCAGAAATATTAGCAATGAGATGTCATTTGGTACAAAAAGTTTCCACAGAATACTCCAGCGACATGTTAATCAAATCTTTTTAATGGATTCAGTCTGATCTATGACAGGTTTTGTTCTCAAGATGAAATTTGCAGGATAGAGTTGCAAGTTATCAATAAGACACAGTAATTTCTGAGAGTGATTGAGTTCTGTTTCTTAGTCTTCATAATATCTAGTCTTTTTTTTCCAGTCAAGGACCAGGGATGTCTTATAGTAGGAGTAATGATGATGACTTGTTTCTTTTATCTGAAAACACATATTGAAAGAAATTTAAACAAGAAAATTGCAGTAAAAATCACGTGATCCTTTCTTTTCTCCTCCTTGCTTTATTTTTAAAGTCAGAATTGGACACCAATACTTTTTTAGCATGACCATATAAATTCCTTTTAACAGGCTTCAGAGCTGCTCTAAGGCCCTGCATCTTTCAATTTTACCTTTGTCCCTAAATTCATTCATTCTATTTATATTGTAAGTGCAAGCATACCAAGTTTTGAATTAATTACTACAGGTATGTAATCATCTAGAGTGTCACTTGGTCTGATTACCACTTCAGAAAACTAAGCCTCAATATTAAAATGAAAACATCTTGGTTTTCATTCAAAAAGTAACAGAAACTTTTCTTTTTATATTTTTAATGAAGTCACAACCTTCATTCCATAATGATCCAACTAAATCTAGAGTCAAGAGATTACAGAATGATGTGTGAAATATGAACAAGATAGAAGCAAGCCATAATTCAAAAAAAATCATTCTGATTTTAGGCATCTTTCAGTTTCACAATCACATAAAACTTTTCTTTTCCCTGGTACTCAAACAAAAATATCATTATAAAATATCTAATATCTGTCTAATTATCATTAATATCCAAAAAAATAGGTTAAAAATTTGACAATTTAGGCACACTTGAAAATGGTTTTATTTGATGTTTCTCCTGATGTCAATGTTTCTGCTATGGTTATTTTTTTTTTAGATCATCATTCTTAATTAGTAAAAACACATACTTTTGCTTTGGCGACAAAGATTGTTTCTGTCTTTAGCTGTCACATGGATTCTTACATATGTGGCCCCCCAGATACTGAGATGCAAAAATCTAACTACTTATGACATTTCATTGAAAATATATCAGGACTTACTTCCTCGGGTCTTTAAACTTTCTCTACCACTGGCAGTTACTAATACCACTCTCTTTGGTGGTATAACCACCTTTCTTCTGCTATACTGAAATAGGTCAAGGGAGAAGGAGAAAAGGAATTCTTTTTTTTTCTCTGAGGGTCAATAAGAGGAGAAAGTCTTCTGACTGGCTGGAGAAGAAGCATGATAGGATTAAAATATTTCCAAGTTAGTGCTTCTAACATTTTCACACAGGAAACTAGTACTTTTCAAAACCATAATAATATAGTTAGTGGATAATATAACAAAATTATATTAACATGTATCATACCATATTGTTATATATCACTTTTAGTTACTATGGTAATAGTATAGTAATAATTATATTAAATTGTTGATACTTCAATGACACTTGATTTATTTCCTTAGAGTATGCTTCCTCCTTTCAGCATCAAAATCTGCCTTAGACAACTGGTCTTTGTTGAGCTATTGTTGCCAATGGAATTATCAGAGATGAGCTTCTTTGTTAATTTAGGTGAACTGGACATCAAAAGACATGTTTATATTTAAGTGCCAGACTCACATTCATTTATTCCCAGCATAAAAGGATCTATCAAAACTTGTAGTCACTGGCATAGCCTTGAGATGACCTACTGTCAACATTGCACCATCATAGTAGAAGAATATTAGAGGATGTCTTTAATGTTTCTAATAATGTTAGTATCACTATGGGATTTTGTGATTTAACTTGGGAACCTGTCTGCCATTTATAATATTATTGCTTCAGAAAAATGAATTCTGATAGCCAAATGATAAACAAACATGAGTCCAACAATTTTTTACATGAAGGTCATCTCCTATATCTATATGAATCCATGGATAGTACACAGAAATATGTACCATATCCCTACCTACGTATAGAATTCCTTGACCCATGGCTTCTTTAAAAAAAATTGCATTGTATCTAAAATCCAACTCCCTCATATTCCAAGTATGAAGTTGATTGTTCTATTTGAACTCAGAGAAAGGCATTTAAATCCAGATAAAGGTAATTAAAGCAACCTACCAATTCATTTCTGCTATACACTGAAAACACAAGTTTCAAAATCTTTTTCTCTATGATAATAACTACTATTTATATAGAATATTAAGGTTGTGAAGTGCTTTACATATGTTAATTTGAACTTCATAACAACTCTGTAAAGTAGGTGCTATTTTTATTCTAATTTTGCTGAAGAAAAAACTAAGGCACAGAGAGGTTAAATTATTTCCCCCATTTATGTATTTGGTGCTTGAGGTAGGACTTGAACTCAGACTTTCCTGAATTAAAGTCCTGCATTCTATCTACTGTACCAGCTTGCTGTCTGCTTGTATTGTAGTATCATGATGCTCATTATTAATTATGCTATCAGCTTATTATGTATGAATGGTACTAAAATTATTTTACAAATAAACTTTTTAGGAATGAGAGCAGAAAAAAAACCACATAGGTTAATTTCTCAGACTAACCCATACAGATTCATTTAACTAATAATTTACCATAAGTACTTTTTGTGTATTCGAAACAACACTACATAAAAAGAGAGTTCACCCAGGAAACCTAAGGTCTTCCACTAAGTGTGTAATGTTGGACATCCTCTGCATGCCTCATTACCCTCAGTCTATAAAATGAAGGCAGTAAAACCAGTACCAAATGAGATAATGTATGTAAAGTATGTTATATTTGTCAACTAATAGTACTGAAGAAGAGACAAAACCAAGATGGCGGACTAAGAGGAAATAAGGTCCACCCCCTACATCTCAAAAAAAAAATCTAATGAGTGAATAAACTGGGATTGGAAAGGTCAAGAAGTAAAAGTGAGTCACTTTCCCAACCAGTGAAGCTTAGTGAGACATTCAGAGAGGTCTTTGTAGAATAGGGACGGGGACTGGACAGAAGTATATGGTAGTAGTGGAGAAAAGCATTTGTCAAGAAACAGAAAGTACCAAGATTTGGCACCAGGGCAGGAAGAAAAATGATTAAAAGAGATCTCAGGAGATGTGTGAGCTAATCCTTGGTGAGAAAATGGGTACCAATCCTCAGTTCTGTCACTCACTGCACTGTTTTGGGTCATAGATCAAGACTGAAGAGAAGTGGTTATCTGCAGTGGTTCTAGATGTGTCCTGAACAAGGAACAAATTCCAGAAGCAAATGATAGCTATGTGTCTCTGATCAAAGGAATAGATCACATGGTCTCAGACCAAAGAACACTGAACCCATAGAATATCCCCAAAACCTAAAGTGACCAAGAACAGTATCAGTCTATTGAAATTCCCAACCAGATGTACATCAAAAGATATTAAACCTGGGTAAGGAACTTACAGAATTCAGTAAGTAATGACCAAGAAACAGATCTCCCCTTGGATGATGACATTTTTGGGGACACTGAAAGTTTGCAGACCCAAATTTAAATACGAATACAGCAAAAATATGTAAGGAAACTCAAGCCAAATAGCTCCCCCTCCAAAAGTGTGCAATCTAGCAGCAACATGAAATCCAAAATCAAGACATAGGCTGGGAGAAAGTATTTTTTACATAAATATATATGCAAATAATTGAAGAAGTATTACTATTTCACAGATAGGTAAAAGCAATATAATGAAAATGACAATAGTACCTACATTGATTTACTTATTCAATGCCACATAATTAAAACTACCAAAAATTATTTTATAAATCTAGACAAATAATAATATTCCTATGGAGGGGGTAAAAGGCCAAAAATATAAAAGGAATCAATGAAAATGGGGTAAATGAAGGAATTTTAACAGTACCAGATCTCACTTATACCACAAAACTGTAATTCTCAAAAAAATTTGGAACTGGGTAAGAAATAGAGAAGTTGATCAGTGAAACAAATTAGGTATTCAATATATAGAATTAAATGAGAAAAGTAACCTATTGTTTCAAAAACCTAAAGACCCCAGTAATTGGTAATACAGCTCCATTCAATAAAAACCATTTGGAAACCTGGAGAGTAGCCTTAAAAAACTAGGTATACAGGAATATCTAATAATGTATACTATGATAAGCTCAAAATGAGTTTATGATCTAGACATAAAGAAATATCATAAGCAAATTAGTGGAGCATGGGAAGAAGTCACTTATAGATATAGGAACAGAGGAAGAGTTTATGACCAAACAAGACATTAAGAGGTTCAGAGGAGATAAAATGAATAATCTTGATTGTATAAAGATAGAAAGTTGTTGCAAAAGCTAAACTAATGCATCTAAAGTTGGTAGAAAAGCAGGAAACTTGGAAGAAAAGTCTTTTGATAAAGATTATATTTCTAAAATTTGTAGGGGGATGAATCAAGTTTACAAAAGTGAGAGCCATTTCCCAAAGGATAAATGATCTAAGGATATACTTAGGTAGTTTTCAGAGGTACAAATTCAAGCTATCAAAAATGCTCTAAATCACTAAAGTCAGAGAAATGAAATTTTTAAAAACTCTGAGGTATCACCTCACATCCATAAGACTGGATAAAAAAACCAAAAAAGGAATACAATAAAAAAGCTGCTGGAAGTGCAGGGAAAGCTACATTAATGTACTATTGATGTAGCTTTGAACTAGTTCAAGCACTGTGGAAAGCAATTTGGAACTATGCCCCTAAATATCTTAAACTATTTGGTTAGGGTACATTGCTACTAGATCTATACATCATTAAGATCAAAGAAAGGGGAAAGTACCTACGTTTATACCAACTCTTTCTGTGGTGGCAAAAAAAAATTGGAAACTTAGGGGACGACTATCAATCGGGGAATAGCTGAAAAAGTTTTGGTACATGAATGTGATGGAATATTATGGTGCTATAAGAAATGATCAAGGGCATGGTTTCAGAAAAATCTGGGAAATATGAATTGATGCAAAATGAGATGGGTGAACTATGAGAATGATTTATCAGTAATAGCAATATTATAAAAAAAAATCAACTTTGAAAGACTTGGGAATTCTAATGAATACAATGGCTAACTATAGTTCCTAATGCTGTTGCTCTATTTCCCTCTATCTTGACTTCCCTCTGTATTCTAAGTTTGACAAAAACTACTAGAAAAACTGGAAAGCATGGTGCCAGAAACAAGATTCAAATTTAAATCTTACACCGTATAGCAAGATAAAGGTTTGATTCTCTTCCAACTAAACATGTCCACAATGAGTACATATTGCAAATACAAAAGAAATCAATTTGCTTAAGTCTATAGCAAAACAGAAATCATAGAAATTATACACAGAAGGATATATATGTATGTATATCAATATCAGAAAATACAGAGTGAATAAGCTCTCCCTTTGAGAATTAAATAGCTCAACTCAGCAAGAAAGAGTCCTCCCCAAAGTCTCTAGGGTAGTAAGGTTACAATGGGGACATCATCAAGGTTGTCAGCTTCTCTACATTGTTGACCTCTTTTCAGAGTCTTTCTCTACCTTCACAGTCTAGAAGCAAGTCTGAAAATGTGTTTTCTCTCTCAAAGTTGGAATTCAACAGATCAGAATCTCTCTTGCCTTCAGCTCTTACAAACTCTGCCCCTAATGAAAATTCAGAATATTTAATTGATCAATATTCACCATTGTAAATTTCCCTTTAAAATAAGGATTATCCAAAACAATTTCAAAAGAAAATAGGAAAACTGGAAAATCTCAATACCAAGTTTCTCTGTTAAAGGTCTCATTTCTAAGATGTATAAGGAACTGAATCAAAATTATTTTTTTAAAGAGTTGACGATACAGAATGGTCAATGAATGTTATGCTTATGCTTATGAATAAACATAGCCTAAGCTCCCAAAAGCTCTGAAGTCCCACTTTAAACTCAATAGATTGACAAAAATTGATAAAAAATAAAATGGCAATTGTTGGAGAATTTCAAGGAAAACAGACACAGGAATGCACCATTATCAAAGTTGTGAATTGGTTCAGCATTTCTGGAAATCAATTTGTAACTAAGTTATTAAACTATATGAGGCAGCTGCTGGTTAAGTGGATAGAGTATTACTTCCTGAAGTAGAACAACCTGAATTCAAATCCAGCCTCAGACCTTTCTAAGCTATATAACTCTGGACAAGTCACTTAACCTCTTGTTGCCTAAAAGGGTCCACTGAAAATAGCAAATCACGCCAGTATGTTTGACAAGAAACACTCATGGCCAGAAACTGGTTTTGCTTGACTGACCATATTTGTTGAAAAGGTTTTATTTTTCTTCCTAGCTTTGTCATACTCTAATGTTATACTCTGTTTTATATAGAGAGATAGAGAGATAGATGTATAGGTATATGTAAATATATAGAGAGACAGAGAGATACTTTGTTATATTCTAATGTGCACCTGTCTATCTGCTAAGTTCAATTCTTTGTGACTCCCATAATGTTGCAGTATCATGACCTTCTGAAGCATTGCTGCGCAATCTCTGGCTCATGAGTGGGTGAAGCAAATGATTAAATCATAGGTCTGAAAATAAGTCTCCAGGGATCAAATGATTCTTTTTGCTTCTCTTAAAATTTTAAGTAAATTGTTTTATACTATTCACCAACCTGAATAAAGTACTTAATTGGATATTAGGTGCAGCAAAACACAGAATATAAATGATAGTGCAATGGAGGACAGAGAGAGGGAAAGAGACAGACAGACAAAGAGACAGAGAGAGAGAGAGAGAGAGAGAGAGAGAGAGAGAGAATTTGACTGTAAAGTAGAATGAGGAGAATACAAAGTTGGATCCATTGTGGAAGGCCATTAATGTCAGGCTAAGAAACTTGTGGTTTATGCTATATGATTTCCAAAGTGAAAGCTTCTAACGGTTGTTGGGTTGTGGTATGTCAGAAATCTAATAGGCAGAAAAATGGGTTGCATCCCATCTTCCCCACAATAATCAATCACAGAGTCTAGAATCTGTTAAACTCTTTCCCCTTGCCTATTGTCATTCACCAATCCCCCATTCTGTTCCCTTCCCCTGCTAGACTCCCTTGAGCAAGATCTCTAAGCGCTATTATTACCCTACAGCAACCTGAGGATCCAGCCCATTATTTGTGAAGGCAAAACATCATAGGCTCCCAGTATACCCACACTCTCTCCCCTACAATACACACCCTATTTCATGCTGTTTCTGTAGCAGTTACACCTGCACAAGTTCTGTGCTCCCAGACAGTAGCCAATAGGGGTCCAGTCCTCTGCAGAGAGCCAGTACTGATGAAGTCCAGAATGTGAGGTACTTGGGACTTGTACTAGCGTAAAGACTGACATTCCCAGGACTGACACACCATCCTACTCCTGAGAAGCAAAGATGAGATTGTCCTGATTCTGAATGTGTACCTGAAGGTTGTTATGGAAAAGGAACTAAGACATGGAAATACAAGATGTAAACTAAAAATGTTCTCATGGGAATAACCTTGTTTGCTTGCATGCTTAAGAGAGTATATAAATTTTGACCCTCAGATGAATAAATCAATCATGTACCAGTCATGTACAGATGATATAGGCTCCCCTAGCCCCTGCTGATGCTATTTCTTTCTTCTCTATCAGCGCTGCACCTCTGATCTGCCAGTTGCTGGCAGTCCTCCATTTTTTGTCTTTGTTGGGACAAGTGAGTCACAAAATATGGAGAATCTTAGATGAATGGTAAAATGCATTATAGGTATCATTACATTATCTATCCCTCAGATTGACCATTGTGAATTTTCCTATTTCTATGATGGCCATCACCAATGTCCTAGTTACCTAGGCTATTAGCCATAATATTATCCTTGACTTCTTGATTCTAACTCCACAATACCTTGAAAATCCATATTCTCTCCATTTTCACAGTTACAACCCTCATTGACCTCTCATCACGTTTTATCAAGACTATTCCAACAGTATCCAAGTTACTTCCCTGTCTTATACCTCTCCATGCTCCAAGCCATCTGTGAAAAAGGTACCTAATTGTTAACAAATACAGATCAGATCATGTCAATTCCATACTCAATAAACTCTAGTAATATCTATTGGCCCTAATACCTATTGGCTATAATATCAAATATTATTTTAACTTTTACTCATCTTTTTATATTTCTATTTTTGTGTTTCATAATGTACATAATTATAAGTGTAGTGGCATATGTATAATGTTATAGGCAAATACGTGTATACACTATGTAATACATATATGTATACGTATGTACATGTGTGTATATATATACATACACACACACACATATTTAAATGGCATATGGTCCAAAACATTTACTGATGGAGTAGAAAAACAAAAACTGTTTCAAGATCACTTCCATAACCACTGTAGGTTTTTGAATAGGAAAGTTGCATTAAGAAGATTATTTTGCAGTTGTTTCTTGATTGATGAATTGTAGAGAAAAAAACTGGGAAGCAGAGGGACCATAGAGCACCTTAATACAAAGTGCTAATTGTAGATGTTAAAGAATTACTAGAGAGACAAGTGACAATAACTCACATACTTTTGGTCAGACTATTTCTTGCTCATTTATTAAGTGCTTATTATGTATGCAGTTAAGTATCTCAGTGGATAGAGGACAAGACTTAGAAAGACTTGACTTTGGATTTTACCTCGCACATTAGCTACGTGACCCTAGGCAAGTCACTGGACTGTACAAGTTATCATTTCCTCATCTGTAAAATAGGGAAGATAATAACACCTACTCCCTAGGGTTGTTGTAAGGATAAAATGAGAAAATATTTATAACACTCTTCATATCTTACAAAGTGCTATGTAAATTCAAGCAATTTCATTACAAATGTTTTTGTTGTAGACTAGGAGCTGGGATACAAAGAGAAAAAATGCAAATAAATATAAGATAATTAACTCTGAAGTAGTTTGAGAGAGAAAACTATCAACTGGGAAAAGAATTCTTGTAGAAAATAGTATTTGAGATGCATCTTGAAGGAAAAGAGGGATTCTATGAGACAGAAATGATATGGAAATACATTCCAGGTATGAAGATGTTAAGTGTAAAAGCATGGAAATAGGGGATTGAATGACATATAGGAGAAACAGAGAGAAAGTCAGTTGGGATTGCAAAGAGGAAGGAAAGAAATGTGTAATGAGGATAGAAAGATAGGTATAATCCAGGTTGGGAAAACCTTAAATACTAAACAAGGGAGTCTATTATCTAAGACACAACTAAGAGTCTCTGGACTGTCTTTAAGTAGGGAAATGATAAGATAAATTTACACTTAAGGAAAATCACTTTGACAGCAGTGTACTGGATTGACTGAATTTGGGAGAGATGAGTCAGGGAGACCAATTAGCAGAGTATTTGCAATAATCTAGCTGAAAGATAAGGAGGCCCTAAACCAAGGTGGTAGCCATTAGAGTCTTTAATAAAAATATGCTGTTTGAGAGAAAAAGATAATGGGTTCTTGATATGATGAACTTTAAATGTATCCAGACTAAAATTTCTAGTAATCAATTGACGATTTAGTACTCAAATCAGGGAACAGACTGGAAGTGGTTATATAAATCTATTAGTGATCTATACACAGATTGTACTTAAACCCTTCTTGAAAAGGTCACCACACTAAGAGTAGAGAGAAGGAAGAATTTTGCCAGAAGCCTAGCTTGGTGAGGCACCACTTCAGCTCTTAGGTGTGACCTTCTTGAAAATGCAGCAGTGAATGAACTCGACAGACAATATACCATTTTCTACAAGGAAAAGAGAAACGTTTTTCATCAGCAATGCTGCATTTGAAGTGAAATTGCTAGGAAAAATTCTTTGTAGCAACCACTTTAGTCTTAAACTCACTCCTTCCAAGGATCAAAGTGGTATAGAAGAGATTGTGACCCTTAATTTAAGGGTTTTTCCATTTCAGTTATGGTTCAGAGATAGAAAGTTCAAATAAAAATTCCTTTAGATAAAAACATATTCAGATAGCAACAAGTAAAAGCAGACTCCAAAGGGATTAAAGGGCATGTACCAAATGTAAAAGTCACCAGCAAAGAAATCAAAGCCAAGGAAGTTCCTTGGGGTCTCAAGAGCTCCCTGTGAAGCATGGAAAATCACGTTTATATTCTTCTTAGGTAAACATATCACGATTGGGTACCAGTTCAATCCACTTGGGCTCAAAATGAACCAAAACTCCTCCAAATCTGCATCATAGCTTCTTCACTCATGACAATCTCAGTTTGTAATGTCAGCACCGTTACCCATCACAAGAGGAGAATGAGCAAAGAGCTTAATAAATATTCCTTCATAAAAGCTTTGTAAAAGTCAAGACTACTTGACACTAGTTAGCTAAATGATACTGAGGTACTAATCAACGGGTCAAGTGATGATATTAAAAATATATTAACTGGGATTGGCAATGGATTAACAAGAATAAAGAATAGACAAGAATGAGGGCCCCAGCTGATAGTGTAACAAATACATCCTCAAGTTTTCCACTATACCCTTACAGTTCTGAGAGAGTTATGCATGTAACCTTACAGGGGGAGGGGTGACTACTCAGTGGAAGTTGAAATATGTGACCTTCACTGGGATTGGTTACATACAAAGTCTGGCATGTGATTCCAGTTCCTGGACTCCTTATTTTTTTTGTTTCTGTCATTTCAAAACTCAAAAGGTCATAGCCTAGTCCAATGCTCTACCTAAGAGATGAAAAGTTCAGAATAATAGGTGTTTGTGGTGGGGAAGTTAACATTTAATAAAAATGTCTTTGAGGAGTTAAGTTTAAAATACCCATACGTCAATGTTAAATAGTCTAGATTCAGTAGCAACATGGAGGCTACAGGTGAAGACTTTCGATTCATTTCCATACAAGTGATAATTAAATCCATAGAAGATAATAAAGTCACCAAGAAAGAAGAAAGTGAGAGAAGTAATCCCACCATATCTGGAGGTAAACCCAGCAAGTGATATAAATAAAAAGACAGAAAAGGAGAGTGAGAAGGGTGAAAACCAAGAGAGAACAATGTCGTTAAAACACAGAAGAGAAAACCCCTCCAAAAATCTTAAAAAAAAAAAAAAAACTCTAAACAAATTCTAGAGCAACAGAAGCAAAAAAAAAATTTCCAGTCCAAAACAACATTTTTCTATGCTTGTGATAACTCACAAACCAAAGCACAAACCAGGAGAACAATAAACATATCTCCTTAGATAATATCACCTTGGAAGAACTGAAAGCTTACAGATCTCTAGAAGTATCTCTGTACCACAGTTGCATAAAATCTCTGAAGCTTGAGACAGTTCACCCTGCACCCTGGAGGCAGAGATCTACCTTAAAAAATAGTTGAAAAGTCAAAGAATAGGCCAAGAAAATGAGGAAACAATGGGGAAAAAACTCTCATTATATATAGTTAGATGTTGACAATGAAGATTAAAACCCAGAAACAGACAACAAAGTTGAAGCTCCTATATCCAAAACCTCAAAGAAAAATATGAATTGGTCTCAGGCTGTGGAAGAGCTCAAAAAGGATTTTGAAAATTGAATGAGATAAGTAGAGGAAAAAATGGGATGTGAAATGAAAGTAAGGCATGAAAATCATGAAAAAAAATGAGTCAACAGCTTGGTAAAGGAGACAAAAATTGCTGAAGAAAATGACACCTTAAGCATGTCAGTCAAGATGGAGTAGAAGGAAGTAGCTCTTCCCCCATAGCCTATGAAATACCTGTAAAAATGATTCTAAACAAATTGTAGATAATCAGCAGAAGGCACAAAAAGAGAGAATGAAGGATTTCCAGCCCAAGACAGCCTGGAAGGCTGACAGGAAAGGTCTATAGCACCAGGCTCAGAGTAGAGTGGAGGCCAGCCTTGATCACACAGCATGGAACTGACAGGACTGGAGCAGGCTTCAGGACACAGAATGACAGGTAGCAGCTGCAGAGATCCCAGATTTCTCAACGCACAACCAACAAAGACAGCTTCAAAGGCTAGTAAGAAAACTTTCTCCTGGATGAGAGGGGGATGTGAATCCAGCTTCATTCCTGACCTCAGGGAGGTTGCAGTCACTGCACTAGCATCCACTTTTGGAGCCCTTGGTTTAAAAACTCTAAAGGCAATGAAGCAGCTGATCTGGATCTCATCACCCAGAGGAGGTCCTGGAGTGAGAAGGAGCACTGTCACCAGTATGGTGGAGTTGGTGGTGAATGTGGACAGAGAATCCAGCTCACAGATCCTGGGAAGAAAACTTGTGGCTGCTCACAGACCAGAGAACAAGTGAGAAGCAGAGGAAATTCCTCTCGCTTGATTGTGCCACTGTGGAGGAACTGAGAACTTACAGATCCCTAGAGTATGCCGTCCTCTTGACAAAGGACTGAAAAATCAAGTAACTGACTGGGAAAATGCCCTGAAAGGGGGAAAAGTTAAGACTATAGATGGTTATTTTCTTGGTCAAAATGTATTTTCTTCCATCCTTTCAGATGAGGAAGAACAAAGCATACCATTAGAGGAAGTCATCAAAGTCAAGGCGTGTACATCCGAAACCTCCAAAATAAATACACAATGGTCTCATGCCATAGAAGAGGTCACCTACCCAATAAAACTCAGTATAATACTTCAGGGGGAAAAAATGGTCATTCAATGAAATAGAGGACTTTCAAGCATTCTTCATGAAAAGATCAGAACTGAAGAGAAAATTTCACTTTCAAACGCAAGAATGAAGAGAAGCATGAAGAGGTAAACAGGAAACAGAAGTCATAAGAGACTTTTGAAAGTTGAACTGTTTACATTCCTACATGGAAAGATAATATTTGTAACTCTTGAGATTTTTCTCAATATTTGGGTAGTTGGAGGGATTATACATACACACATACACACACAAATATGTGTGTGTGTGTGTGTGTGTGTGTGTGTGGAGAGAAAGAGAGAGAGAGAGAGAGAGCACTTGGTGAATTCAATAAGAAGGGATTGTATCTAAAAAAATAAAATTGAGGGGTGAGAGAGGAATATATTAGGAGGAGAAAGGGAGAAATGGAATGCAGCAAATTATCTCTCATAAAAGAAGCAAAAAAAGGCTTTTTCAATGGAGGAGAAAAGGGAGAAGGTGAGAGGGAAAAAGTGAAGCTTACTCTCCACATTTGGTTTGAGGAAGGAATAGCATGCTCACTCAATTTGGTATGAAAATCTATCTTACACTACAGGAAAGTAGGAGAGACAGGGACAAGTGGAGTGGGGGTGGGGGATGATAGAAGGAAGGACAAATGGGAGGAGGGAGTAATTAGAAGTAAACACTTTTGGGAAGGGACAAGTTCAAAAGAGAAAATAGAATAAATGGGGGGCAAGACAGGATGGAGGGAAATATGGTTAGTCTTACAGAGCATGAATATTATGGAAGTCTTGCAAAACTATACATATGTAGCCTATCTTGAATGGTTTGCCTTCTCAGTGGAGATGGTTGGGAAGTGAGGAAGGGAGATAAGTTGGAATGAGACGTTTTAGGTACAAATGTTGAGAAATGTTTTTGCATAAAACTGGGGAATAAGAAATACAGCTAATGGGTTATAGAAATCAATTTTGCCCTACAAGAAAAGAGAGATGATGGGGATAATGAAAGGGTGGGGTGTGTTAGAAGGGAGGGCAGATTGGGGGAAGGGGTAATCAGAATGCAAGATGTTATGTGGTGGAGAGAGCGAGAAGATGGGGAGAAAATTTGGACCTCAAAATTTTGTGGAAATGAATGTTGAAAGCTAAAAATAAATAAATAAACATTAAAATAAATAAAAACATAAATCGATAAATAAATAGATGGATAAATAAAAAGCAGAACTGGCAAAATGGAAAAGGAGGTTCAAAAGCTCACTGAAGCAAACAGCTACTTTTTTTGACATACAATTTATTTATTTTTCAGTTCTTAATATTCACTACCACAAGAATTTGAATTCATAATTTTCTCCTCACCTTTACCCATCCCCCACCCCAGAACAGAATGCAATGCATCCATCCTTTCCTACAGTCCATCCCCTCTTCTATTACTCACACTTCTTCCATTCCCCTTCCCCTCTATTTTCCTGAAAGTTAAAACAGATTTCTATACTCCAGTGCCTATGTACCTCAATGTTCAATGGCATGCTAAAACAATTTTTAACTTTCATTCTTAAAACTTTGATTTCCATATTTCCTCCCTTCCTCTATACCCACCCTCACTGAGAAAATAAACAATTCAATATAGGTCATACAAGTGTACCAATGCAAAGCACTTCCTTAATAGTTATGTCAGAAAAGACTGACCAATCACGTTTCCCTCTGTCCTAAATGTCCTTCATTTATTTCATTCTCTCCTTTGACCTGTCCTCCCACAATAGTGTTAGCTTCTGATTATCTCTTTCCCTAATTTGCAATCCCTTCTATTATCTTCCCTCTCGTGTCCCCTTCCACCTTGCCTTCCTGCAGGGTAAAATAGATTTCCATATCCAATTGAGTGTGTTATTCCCTCCTTAAATCAAATTCCATGAGATTAAGGTATAATTATTTCCTTTCATTTTCCTCTTCCCTTCCATTGTAAAAGCTCTTTCTTCCATCTTTTATGTGAGATGATTTGTTACATTCTACCTCTCCTTTTCTCTTGCTCTTCTAGTACATTCCATTCAACAGTATATTTTATTTTTTTGGGTATTCTTTCTTCATATTCTGCTCACCCTGTGACCTCTGTGGATATGTGTATACATGTGTGTGTGTGTGTGTGTGTATATATATATATATATATATATATATATATATATATATATATATATATATATATATATATATATATATATATATATATACACACACACACATACATGTATATATATGTGCCCTAATACTGAATTACAAATGACATCTTCCCATGTAGGAATGGAAACAGTTCAACTTTAATGAGTTCTGTAAGGCTTCCCTTTCCTGTTTGCCTTTTCATGTTTCTCTTTATTCTTGTGTTTGAAAGTCAAATTGTCTATTCAGCTCTGGTCTTTTCAACAAGAACACTTGGAAATATGCCATTTCATTGAAATTCCATTTGTCCCCTGAAGTATTATACTCAGTTTTGCTAGGTAGATGATTCTTCATTTCAATCCTATCTCTCTTGACGTCTGGAATATCATGTTACAAGCCTTTAAATTCCTTAGTGTAGAAGCTGCTAAATGCTGTGTTATTCTGATTATATTTCCACAATTCTTGAATCATTTCTTTCAGACTGCTTGTCATATTTTCTCCTTGACCTGGGAACTCTGGAATTTGGCTACGATATTCCTAGGTGTTTTCCTTTTGGGATGTCATTTGGGAGGTGATTAGTGGGAATTTTTTCCATTTCTATTCTACCCTGCAGGTTTAGAATATCAGGGGAGTTTTCCGTGATAATTTCTCAGAAGATTATGTCTGGGCTCTATTTTTGATCATGGTTTTCAAGTAGACCAACAATTTTTAAATTATCTCTCTTGGATGTATTTCCAGGTCAGTTGTTTTTCCAATGAGATGTTTCATATTGTACGGTATTTTTTCATTCTTTTGGTTTTGTTTTATAATTTCTTGGTTTCTGATAAAAGCATTAGCTTCCATCTAGTCCAGTTTAATTTTTAAAGAACTATTTTCTTCAGTAAGCTTTAGAACCTCCTTTTCTATGTGGCCAATTCTGCTTTTAAAGCATTCTTCTCCTCATTGGTTTTCTGGACCTCTTTTGCCATTTGTGGTAGTCTATTTTTAAAGGTGTTATTTTCTTCAGTATTTTGGGGGGATTCCTTTAGCAACCTGTTGACTTGCTTTTTATGATTTTCTTGCATCGCTCTCTTTTTTCTTTCCAATTTTTCCAGCTCTCTTACTTCATTTTCAAAATCCTTTTTTGAGCTCTCCCATGGCCTGAGATTATTATTTATTTTTTGGAGTTTTGAATGTAGATGCCTTGACTTTGCTGTCTTCCTCTTGACTTTGTTCTTCCTCATCTAAAGAATGGTAGAAAATACCTGATCACCAAGAAAGTAACTTTCTATAGTCTTATTTTTTCCCTTTTTGGGGCCTTTTCCCAGTCAGTTACTTGACTTTTGAGTCCTTTGTCAAGTGCAGTGTATACTCTAGGTACCTGTAAGTTCTCAGCTCTTTCAAGGTGGTACAATTAAGGGAGAGGAGTTTACTCTTCTCCTGGTCTATGCATTGTTCTTTGAGCAAGCACAAGCATCCTTATCTGCCCAGGATCTGTGAGTAGGATTCCCTCTTCACAGTCACTACCAGCGCCACAGTACCATCCACCATGCCAGTGCTCTTTCTTAACCCAGGACTGTCACTAAGAACTGAGATCCAGATGAGTAGCTAGATTTCCCCAGGGTCTTTAGACTGAGGGCTCCAAAAGTGAATGCTATTGCCTCAGTGACTGCCACAGTCCTTGGGTCAGGGCTGAGAATGCACAAAGTTTCCCTCTCATCCAGGTGAAAGCACATTCTTACTGACCTTTTGGCATTTTTGATTGAGAAACCTGAGAAGCACAGCTGCTACCTGTCATTCCATGCCCTGAAGCCTGCTCCAGTCCTGTCCCTGCCATGCTGCACAGCCAAGCCTGGGCTGTGCTCTGCTCTGAGCTCAATGTGATAAACCTTTCCTGTCAGCCTTCCTGGCTGTCTTGGGCTGAAAATTTCTTTCCCTCTGTCGTTTTGTGACTTCTACTGATCTAAAATTTGTTTAGAGTCACTTTTACAGGTACTTTGTGGGCTATGGGGGGAGAGTTTCCACAGGTCCATTTTTCTGCTCCACCATCTTCGCTCTGCCCCATGTCTATGTACCTTTGACAGAGTTTTTATTCTTATTTTGTTCTTAAATAAAATGTTACCTCAAAAATTACTAAGGTATTTTAACATTTTTAAACACTTAGACCATAGTCTAACATTTCACTGAATTATTCACAGATACTCTTACACATCGGTGAATCATTTAAATTAACTTTTAGTTAACTATTAAATTTTACCTCCAAATCCTATAAGATTCTGCTGTGTTTTTTTTCCTAACAGTTACAAAAACCTCTAAACCACAACATGGAAAGTTGCAGAAAGGCTTCCACATTAAATTTTACTTACTTTCAAACTTTCCCTGATTAAAAACTTCTATTCTTTCATGGTCAAAAAGAATCAATAACAGGCAGATTTTTAAGAATGAAAGTGAAATAGTTTGTGTTTAAAATAAAAACACCAGAAATTTCAAACTGTGAACCAATTTACCCTGGAACTCCAGTTCCCCTTCTTGTGTCAATAAAAAACACTCGTGTAGCCCATGTAGTTAACTACCAAGGCTCAAAAGGGAGCCAGATATGCTTGGACAGTGACCAATATTAGTTGAATTTGCAGGCTAGAGCTTTCTTTAATTTAAATCGATCTAATGTTATATATCCAAATCTTTCTTGAAGATGAAGGATGCTGATAAGTTGTCCCTCATTTTTAAAAGGAAGGTGATGCTCTACCCTAGTACAGGGAAATTAAGAGGGAGAAGCAGAAGTCAGTAAAGCAGGATAGAGAGAGAGGGACCCTTTAAGGAATGATGGTGGGCACAGACCACTGGACATGGCTGCCTAGGACTCCTAATAGTATACTCACATAGCTTTCAAAAAAACTATTATACTGGTAAATTAGAGCATCTTTATGATTCAATCAAAAAGAGGACAGAACTGTTTGTATAAATTCTGCTTCAAACCTTGCTCCATTCTTGAGGATTTATGTCCTATTTGAAAATTCAGTTTAAAATTACTTCAACATGAATTTTTCTTTTAAAAAATCAATTTCAAGGCTTTGTTGCCAATTTCTTTCTCTATTTATGTTGCAGAACAGAATAGCCAGCAAAAGGTAGGATTACAATCAATAATAACATACCCAGCAAAATTGAGTGTAATCCCAGGGGGAAATGGATATTTAGTTAAATAGAGGACTTTCAAGCATTCCATATGGAAAGTTCACAGCTGAATGGAAAATTTGACGTTCAAATGGAAGACTCCAGGCTCCTCCCCCTCCCTCCCCACCTACCCCCACCCCTCTGAGGTCTCTGCCTCAGAGTCCACCTTCTCTTCAGCTGTCCCCTTCCCAGACTTTCGGACTGCGCTACTCTGGCCTGTTGAAGGATGGCAAAGGGATGGCCCCATGTATCCGGCCCCGACCTGCCCACCAGCCCGCCATGGATGGAGAGGGATCCGTTTCCCAAGGCTAGCAGCCAGCAGCCCACCGCAGGACGCCTGCACCTACAGCAGCTGCTGTGAAGAAAATATCTGGAAGCTTTGTGAATACATAAAAAGCCATGATCAATATCCTTTAGAAGAATGTTATGCTGTCTTCATATCTAATGAGAGAAGAATGATCTCAGTTTCAAAGCAGCAGGTCAGACCTGGAGGTGGACCTATCATTTGGGATTACTATGTTCTTTTGCTTCATATTTCAAGTGGAGGACAGGGTTTCATTTATGATCTTGACACTGTATTGCCATTTCCATGTCCCTTTGACACTTATGTAGAAGATGATGCTAACTCTGATGATAATATCCATCCACAATTTAGAAGAAAATTTAGAGTGATTAGAGCAGACTTGTATTTGAAGAACTCTGCATCTGACTGATCTCACATGAAAGATTCCAGTGGAAATTGGAAAGAGCCTCCTGCTCCCCCCTACCCCTGCATTGAAACTGGAGCTTCAAAAATAAACCTGAATGATTTTATCAGTATGAATCCTGAGGTTGGATGGGGAGCTTTATACACACTACCTGACTTTGTACATCAATTTGGCAGTAAGAACTGATTTCAGCATATAGACATGGAAAATGGAATAATTCTGGGGCACATATTTTCTGTTCCTTTTGCATGATGTAAATACCAACACCTTCCAGGTTTGTAAATAGTTTACAGTGAGATTGGTGCAAAATTAGATTTTTCTATTTTACTTAATAAAATTGAAATTTGAGTGCACACATGTAAAAATTGAGTAAAAGTATTTTTGTATATCAAGAGAAAAAAACAAATAGAAGATTCAAGAGAAGCATAAATATGTAAACATAAAAGAGTAATCAGAAGGGACTAAAAGTTAAATTGATTATATTCCCATATGGGAAGATGAGAGATACATAGATAGAATTCCTAATAACTTCATCATTATTAGAGTACTTAAAAAGACTGTATTTAGACAGAGGGCATGGGCATGAATCCATTATTTGAGAATAATTATTCCTAAAAAAATAAAGGGATGAGAAAGAGGGATGCTCTGGGATAAGGCAGAAGGAGGAAGAAAGAGGTATAAAGGGGAAGCTTTACTCACATAAAAGAGGTACACAAGGAAAAACTTTTACAATGGAGAGGAAATTAGGGGAGGTTGTGGGCAATGTTTAAGGCCTACTTTCATCAGAATTAGCTCAAAGAAAAGACACACACATACACACAAACACACAAACTCAGTCTGGTAGAGAAATGTAACAACAAATAAGGAAATAGAAGGGATGGAAATAAAAGAAATGAGATTAATGATTAAAAAAAAGGCAGGTTAAGGGAGGCAGTGGTTAATACTAATAAGGGAGAAGACAGAAGAGAGACTAATAATGGGATAGGTATCTCACATAAAAGAGTCCCACAAGGAAAAGCTTTAACAGTAGAGGGGAACACTGGGGAGCAGGGCAAACAATGCTTGAACCTCACTTTTATCTGAACTCATTGAAATAGGGAAGAATACATACACACACATACACACACAGACACACACACATACACACACACATCCTATTCATATACATTCAGTTATGAATAAAAATTTGTTACCCAGCAAGGAGGCAGCAGAGGAATGGGATAAGAGAAAGGGAATTCAGAATTACCATTCAAAACCTTGAATGTAAAACCAGAACCTAATAATATTTTGCTAAAATGTACCTTAGATAATGAAGTAAAGTCAGAACTAAACATATATGCACCAAATGGCATAGCATCTAAACTCTAAGAGGAAAATTAAAATGCATTATAGGAGGAAATAGTAAAATTGGACTAGTGGGGAACTTCAACATTCCCCTCTAAAAAAACAGGTAAATCTAATCATAAAAATGGGCTGCTAAGTAGCACAATGAATAGAGCGCTGGTCCTGGAGCAAAGAGGACCTGAGTTCAAATCTGGTCTCAGACACTTACTAGCTGTGTGACCCTGGGCAAGTGACTTAACCCTACTTGCCTTGACTTCTCATCTGCTAAATGATATCTTAGAAGGAAATGGCAAGCCATTCCAGTATCTTTGACAAGAAAACCCCGAATGAGATTATGGAGTGTTGGACAAGAGTGAAATGACTCAACAATAACCATAAAATATATAAACAATAACAAATATATTACTAGAATTTTAGAAAAATTAGATATGATAGATTTCTAGAATCTGAATTCCAGAATAGAAAGGAATATATCTTTTTCTCAGTTGTATATGGAACCTTCACAAAAATTGACCATTTATTAGGGCATACAAACCTCTCCTACAAATACAGAAAAGTAAAAATATTAAACACACCCTTTGGGGACGCTTATACAATAAAAAATACATTAAATAAACAGTCCTGAAAGTATAGATTAAAAATTAGTTGAGAACTTTATAATCTAATTCTAAAGAATGAGTATGTAAAAAAAAAATCATAGAGACAATCAGTAATTTCATTAAAGATAATGACAATGAGATAACAATCAAACATTGTAGCATATAGCCAAAGTAATACTTAGGGGAAAATTCATATTTCTAAATACATACATCAAAGAAGGAGAGAGAGAGAGAGAGAGAAAGACAAAGAGAGAGAGAGAGAGAGACAAAGAGAGAGACAGAGAGACAGAGAGAGAGAAACAGTACAAGCAACTAAAAAAAACTAGAAAAATCAAATTAAAAGCCCCAACTAAACACCAAAATAGAAAACCTGAAAAATCAAAGGAGTGATTAATAAAATTGAAGTAAAAAACCTATCGAACTAATAAACTAAACTAGGACCCAATTTTATGGGAGGAAACCAATAAAACAGCTGTAGCAGTAGATGTGGCTCATGAAGAAGTACATAGCAAGAGTAGAAAAAGTTATCATTGGCACAGGAGAAGGAAATGGGCAGGGGGAGGCCAGGCCAGTCCAGAGACAAGTCCTCACCATACCCATCCACAAAATATATGTCAAAACCCCAAGCATACAGAACTTCATTTTCATTTTACTTTTAATGGAGTTAAGCATTACCTTCTTAGAAACAGATTAACTATCATGTTTGTAAATCCTGTTGAGTTCTTATTTTTCTTGCACCAGATTCTGAAATTCCCCATCATCTTTTGTCAAACCAGTCTTCATGTTTGCAAGTGTTCTATTCCAGATGAGTAAATGCAGTATTCTACCCCAATCTCTGAAAGCTTGACAACTCCTCTTCTCTTCCACTGTTTCCAACTGCCTATCAGCTCTGCTTTTCCTCCAAGTTAACAAGAAACTCTTTCCACTGGGAGAAGCACTATTTAGTTGACTTATGTTAACAGTCCTCTGGTGGTTGTCTTTCTTTGAGGCCACTGCTTTTGTTGAATGTGAATATTTAGCTGAGAGAGAATAAGTCTATGATCATTCCAGCACTCTGCATCACCAATCACCTTCATCCTGTCTGCATCTATTCCTTATATTGACATAGTCTATTAAATGTCAATGTTTGCTACACAACTGTATCCACAAAGTTTTGCTGCATTTAGGTAAATGATAAGGTTTACACTCACATTGCCAGAGCTAGCTTAATATTTGGGAGGCTCAAAAAGAAAGTGTGGGGGAGAGAGCTATTGCACTGACTTCATTTTTATATCCCTGTGAAACCTAGACAGTGACATGTCAGGAAACTGAATCATTTCCATTTGAATTATTTTAAGAAGATTCTGAAGGTGACTTGGTAAGATAAGGTACTGGACACTGAGGTCCTTCCTTGAGCTAAACTGCCACTAAAGAAAGCACAACTCTGATAGACTGGCCATGTTGTACAAATGTCAAATGTACGTTTTTGCCTAAAAGACTATTTACATAGAATTTACACAAAGCAAGCACTAATATGAAGGTCATAAGAAGACATATAAGGACACTCTCAAAGTCTTTCTGAAGAACTTTGGGATCTATGAACTACCCAGCATGGGAGGGCCATGTCAAAGAAGGTTCTATGTTTTGCAAATTTCTTATATCATAATATTATTCCATCACAATCATATTATGTAACATTTTTTTTTGCCATTCTTCAATTGATGGGCATCTTTCCAATTTGAATTATTTGCCATGACAAAAAGAGCTGCTATAAATAATATATGCATATGATGATTTCAAAGAAAACCTGTAAAGACTATATGAACTGTTACAAAATGAAGTGATCAGAATCAAAAAAAAAAAAACAAGGTAATAGTAATATTGTAATGATAATCAATTATGAAAGACAGATAACTTTGTGAAACATGGACATAGCTTTAATTTTTCTGTATCTTTTTTTCACATGTAAAATGGGAATAGTATTTACTTCCCTGTCTCAAAAGATCATTGCAAAAACGATAAAATATATTATAAATGAAAGTGGTTGAAAAGTAAAGAGCACTATACTCATCTAAAGTGTTATTGGTGTGAAACTTTACCAAAATCTGTAGAAAAGGGATTTCTTCTCATTTCCCCCCATAACATACATCAGGTCAATCAACTTTTAAGATAATTAAATATAGATTTCTAGGTGGCATAACTAATAAGATAAAAATTTTCTCTAATCCCCACAAACTCAAACCTCTCCAAAATAAGAATTATGGATAAACAACAAAACTATCACAGCTGTCTCCACAGTCTAAGACTCCTAGCACTCTGTTGAGGTAATAATAGGGAAAGCTAATCCATACTCTCAAATGTGTTCACTAAGCCTCCCCACAACCACCATCCACCACATCCTGACATAGTTACAGAAGCCAGTCTTTGGGTTTATAATAGAACTCAATCATCCAACCACCCCTCACACTCAGCCTCCCTCTTTCATCCCCTCAAAACACACACAAACACACACACACACACATACACACATGCATGCATGCACACACACTGCAACAGAAAACAAAAGCAAAAAAGATTGCTCTGGCTTCTATGGCAGCAGGGCAGAACTCTACTGACATAGAGCTCACACAGAAAATTAAGGAACAGAGAGAACTGAGACAAGTCACTAGTATGTGTATGAATCTACCAATCCTGAAGCAGAAGGATTAGCAACCATCCAGGACCAATTCTATTCTTGTAGACATCACCTGGGACAAAGATTGAGACCAAAGCTGGTGAAATTTGAATAACTTGGAATGGAAGAAGGCTGAAGTAATTTGAGAATCAGCCACTGTGAAAATTGCTATCAAACACAAAGGAATCAGAAAGTAAATAGTAAGAGAAAATAAGGGGAAAAGACAGAAATTAACAAAGATATGCATTGGAAGAAAATGAAGTTCAAGACTGTGAGCATAAGAAAATCAACCAACAAAGAAGATATTATTGACAAAAATGAAGATAGTCTCTTGATCTTCTACATGAATATAGATATCTATGAAAAGATATAACAAGACAAAGGAAAATGAATCAATTCCTGATGAAACAGAATAAAGAGAGGAGTAGAATGTTTCTGGATGGTTTAGAAGGAAAATAAAAACTGTGAAAGCAGAATTTCTGATCTACAAAGTAGAAATAATTAGCAGAATTGAAATCTCATGCACACAGTGGCAATTCTTGCTAAAAAAAATCAAAAAGAAAACTATTGGGAAGAAAGGAAATATAATCTCAAAGAAGAGAAATAAAAAGTAATAATATTTAAAGAAAATACAGTCTCTAGATAAACATAACACCTTGAGCTTGAAAGATGTATTGGAACAACTTAACAATTATAAACCTTATGGAAGTGAACAGAGTTTAAAAAATGCAATGTAGTAAATAATACCAAAAATTGCCCAGAACTTGTATACAGAAAACAATAGTGCTAACTGAAAAAATTTAAATTGTCTCCAGGAATAAAAGGGGGGGAAATATGAATTCACAAAATCTAAGAAAAATAATGGAGTGACAAACAAAATCTGCAAGTGCCTAGGAGAAAAACCTTCAAAATCAAGGAATAAAAACTTCAAATAATGAAAGATTACTTTGCTCCCGGCAGAAACCACAGGAAGGAATAAAATAATGTATACTAGAAAGAAATGTCCTGCAAACTTCCCTATCAATTAAAAAGTAATTATACAATAAAGAGAAACATTTGAAGCATATTTATGGATAAAATCATATTTGAAAAAGTTATTTGCTTTATTAACACTGCAGACAAGAGAACTATAAGAAAATTTAGCAAATGCAGCAAGCAATGAAGGCACAGGTAATGTAATAAATTATGCCATAAAAAAGAAGAAAAAACAATTATAGACTTAGTGAGAAAATGGTAAAATAGCCACAGAGAGACTATTAAGATATTGCTTTGAAAAGGAAAAAAAAGCAGACTAAGGTGAACGCAGAGGAAAACAGGAGTGACGATGGAGATATAGTCCTGAAACATTGTGAACTGAACCTCACAACACCTGGACAACAGGTGAATCAAGAATTTAATTTCTTTTGTGGAAAAACTGCAGAACAGGAGAGTGAGTAAACTAGAAGAGTAGAGGAAGGTAAACAAGAGTTGTACCAATATCAAATAAATCATTCATAGTAAGAGAAAAATAACTACTGTTACGTCTCAGGAAGAAGAGGAAATAATTGAAACAAGAATGTGAAGGGGGAAAATCATGTTGTAGTCGTGGAGGAAATATAGCTGAAGAATACTCCCAAAACAAAGAGAGATATTTTGTAAAAGGAAATAGATACATTACACTAAGAGATATCTGTCTCAGGAGAAGGGGAATTGGAACTTCTGGGTGGCAACTGGAAGCAAAAGAGTGTGGGAGAACAGCAATGCCAAGCAAAGTTGTACTGGAAGATGGGGAAAGATTATCAGAGAAATTGAACAGTAGTAATGAATTGCACAATTAATGATATTTGAAATTCAGAAGATGGGACAACACTTCTATCATCTCTATCACCTACAGGACTTAGTATTTCTAAGAATAAGACAGAGAAAGTGGGCC
Source organism: Notamacropus eugenii (assembly GCF_028372415.1). Classification (NCBI taxonomy): domain Eukaryota; kingdom Metazoa; phylum Chordata; class Mammalia; order Diprotodontia; family Macropodidae; genus Notamacropus; species Notamacropus eugenii. The sequence continues at coordinate 349,825,642 of NC_092874.1, read as the reverse complement.
TAGAAACAAAATTTACAAGGTAATAATAGAGCAATATTTAGAACAGTGCACTCAAAATAGGTATGTTGTAAGCTTTCGCTCCATTAAAAATACAAAATCTTACAAAGGGAAAAATATGCATGGAGTATGAATCCAAAGAATAAAAACTAAAGAAGAGAATGAAGGGGAGGAAATCATGATTTAGAAAAAGCATAGGAAATGAAATTTTAAAAACTAATGAAAGAAGAATAGTTAAGGAAAGGGGATTTTACTTAACTATAAAACTGAGAGAAAAAAGTGGGGATGTAGAAGACTAGATAAAAGAAAGAAAAATGTAATTAGTAAGTAAAGAAAACAAGAATTAGAGAAAGAGGAGGTAAATGAGAAAGGGTATATAGATAGTGAGGAGAAGAGACTCCATGGCAATTGATTTTCATTTAAAATAGATTATGATAAAATTACTGATGAGACAAAATGATGTCTTTACAGTGGAATAAGAAAAGAGAGTTAAGAAAAAATGTATGAGTTAAATTAAAAATAATAAACAATGTTGTCTTAAGTAATCCAATAAAAAGAAACAGAGGACAGATTGGATACAAAAAAGAATAAAATTCACAGTCAACAGACTTAAAAGAAATAGCAGAAAAGACATACAAAGAAAAATGAGGTTCTGGAAAATAGTTAACTTTATGAAATTGGTTAAGGCATTTAACCTCTCTGTATATAAATCTAAGTATCTTAAAATTAAGTAATTTGATTAGATTACTTCTACAATTGATTCTAGCTATAAATATATGATCTTGTTTTTTACATTTTTAATTGTTTTCTTAATTACACTTTAATAAAAACTTTAACATTTTTAAGGAATTTTGAATTCTAAATTCCTTCCCTTTCACCTTTCCCTCCACCTATTGAGAAGACAAGCAATATAGATTAAAACTGGGCAGCAGTCATGCAAAATATTTCCGTATTAGCATTTCTCCAAAAGAAAATGAAGAGTAAAAAAACAGGAATAATAAAGTTTAAAAAGTATGCTTCTGTCTGCATTCAGATTCTATCAGTTCATTCACTAGAGGTGAATAGCATTTTCATCCTAAGTCCTTTAAAACAGTATTAGATTGCATTTCTAATTCATTCACTGTTGCTTATTATAAACAGTGCTGTTACTCTGTACAGTGTTCTGATTCTCATTTCATTTTGCATCCGTTCATGTAAGTCTTGCCAGATTTTTCTGAAAGTATCCTTGTTGTCATTTCCAATGGCATAATAGTATTCAATCACAGAACACAATTTATTAGCCATTCAGCAATGGATGTGCAACCCCTAAATTTACAGTTCTTTGCTTCCACAAAAAGAAGTGCGATAAACATTTTTTTTTTGTAAATGTAGGTCCTTTTCTCTTCTGTTAATCTCTTTGGGACACAGACTTAATAGTGATACTCCTGAGCCAAAGGATGTCCACAGTTTTATAGCCTCTTGGGCACATTTCCAAATTGCTCTCCAGAATGATTGGATCAGTTCACAACTCCACCAATAATGCATGTGTCCCAATTTTTATACATTCCCTCTAATATTAATTTTCTTTTTCTATCCTACTAGTCAATTTGATAGGTCTGGGGTGGAGCCTCAAATTTGCTTTAATTTGCATTTTTCTATTCAGAAGTGATCTAAAACATTTTTTTCACATTACTAGAGATAGCTTTGATTTCATCTAAAAACTGTTCATTTTCTTTGACCATTTATCAGTTGGAGAATGACTTGTATTTTTATAAAGTTGAGTCAATTCTCTATATATTTAAAAAATGAGGCCTCCTATACCAGGGAAACTTCCTGTAATTTTTTTCCCCAGTTATCTGAGTCTTAACTGCATTGGTTATATTCATACAAAAGCTTTCTTTTAATTTTATGTAGCCAAAAGTATTCGTTTTATACCCTGTAATGCTCTCTATCTTCTTCACCCATAAATCCTTCCTTTACTCATAAGTCAGACAGACAAATGATACATGCACTCCACATTTGCTTATGACATTATACATTATGTCAAAATAATGCACCTATCTTAACCTCATTTAGAATAAGGTGAGAGATGTTCATCTATACAAAGTTTCTTCTAGACTTGTTTCCTGTTTTCTCAACATTTTTCTTAAAGTTTCAAGACAAAGAGTTTTTAATGTTTCTGGACCAATAGCATGAAAAGTACAGTTATAGTTCAAATCTCATTTTTATTAAAATTTCTTGCTTCAGACTGATTTCCTTTAGTCTGAGCCTCATTTCTTTTTTCTACTTTTATTTTTTTAATTAAATTATTTATTTGTTTTCAGATATTAACAATCACTTCCACCTATCTTAGATTTTTTTCCCTTTCCTTCCCTTCATTTCCCCCTCCCTCCTCATTCCCTGCCTGAGATGGCATATAATCTTACGTAGGTTCTACATGTACATTCCTATTAAATACATGTTGCATATAAGAATTAAAATGAATAAGAGAAACCATCACAAAACAAAACATATTTCAAAAGAAAATTGTCTGCTTCTATAAGTGGTTCAATTCCATAGTTCTTTCTCTGAATGTGGAAGCATTTTGCCTCTAGAGTCCACTGGAAATTTTTTAAGTCATTTCAATGAACTACTAAGTCTACCAGAAAAATTTCTCACACACTATGGTTGTTGCTGTGTACAAAGTTGTCTGGTTCTGCTCCTTTCACTCAGCATCAGTTCATATAAGTACTTCTAGGCCTCTCTAAAGTCTTCCTGTTCATCATTTCTCATAGCACCATAGGATTTCATTTTATTTATATACCACAACTTGTTCAGTCATTCCCCAATTCATGGACATGCCCTTGATTTCCAGTTTTTAGCCACTACAAAGAGAGCTGCTATAAATATGTTTGTACATGTGGGACCCTTGTGTATTTCTATGATTTCTTTGGGATAGTCCCAGAAGTGATATTGCTGGGTCAAAAGGTATGCAGGTTTTTGTAGCCCTTTGGGCATAGTTCCAATTTGCTCTCCAGAGTGGTTGGATCAGCTCACAGCTCCAGCAACAATGATTTAGTGTTTCAACTCTCCCACATGTTCTCCAACATTTGTCATCTTCCTGTTTTGTCATGTTAGCCAATCTAGTAGGTGTGATGTGGTACCTCAAAGCTGTTTTGATTTGCATGTCTTTAATCAATAGTGATGCAGAGCAATTTTCATATGATTACAGATAACTTTAATTTCTTCCTCTGAAAACTCCCTGCTTATACTCTTTGACCATTTATCAATTGGAGAATGACTTGTATTTTTGTACATTTGACTCAATTCTCTATATATTTTAGAAATGAGGCCTTTATCACAGACACTAGTTGCAAAAATTCTTTCCCAGTTTTCTGCTTCCCTCCTAATCTTGGTTGCATTAGATTTGATTGTGCAAAAACTTTTCAATTTAATATAATCAAGATTATCCATCTTGCACTTCATAATGTTCTCTATCTCCTCTTGGGTCATAAATTTCTCCATTCTCCATATATCTGACAAATACACCATTTTTTGCTCCCCTAATTTGTTTAAGGCATCAATCTTTATACCTAGATCTTGTATCCTTTTGGACTTTATTCTTGTGTACTGTATCAGGCATTGGTATTTGCCAAGTTTCTGCTGCACTGTTATTCACTTCCCGAGCAATTTTTGTCAAACAGTGAGTTCTTATCCCAGCAGCTGGGTTCCTTAGGTTTATCAAATAGTAGATTGCTACATTCATTGACTACTCTGTCTTGAGTACCTAACCTATTCCACTTGTCTACCCCTCTGTTTCTTAGTCAGTTTCAAGTGGTTTTGATGATTGCTGCTTTATGATACATTTTGAGATCTGGTAGCACTAGGCCACCTTCGCTAGCATTTCTTTTCATTAGTTTCATTGATATTCTGGGATCTTTTGTTCTATCAGATGAATTTTGACATTATTTGGTATTATTTTTTTCTAGCTCTAGAAAATAATATTCTGGTAGTTTGATATGGCACTAAATAAGGAAATGAATTTAGGCAGAATTGTAATTTTTATTATATTGTCTTGGCCTACCCACAAGGAACTGATGTTTTTCCACTTACTTAGATCTGACTTTATTTGTGCAAAAAGTGTTATGTAATTATGTTCATATAATCCCTGGGTTTGTTACCAGATATTTCATAGTGTCTCCCTTATCATTAAATGGGATTTCTCTTTCTATCTCTTGATGTTGGGTTTTGTTAGTAATATATAGAAATGCAGTTGATTTTTCTGGGTTTATTTTGTAGCCTGTTACTTTGCCAAAGTTCTTTATTATTTCAACTAGTCTTTTACTTGATTCTCTGGGATTCTCTAAGTATATCATCACATCATCTGCAAAGAGTGATAACTTAGCTTTCTCTTTGCCTATTCTAGTTCCTTCATTTTCTTTTTCTTCTCTTATTGCTACAGCTAGCATTTCTAATGTCATATTGAATAACTGTGGTGATAATGGATATCCTTGTTTCACCCCTGATATTATTGGAAATGCATCTAAATTATCCTCATTGCATATAATGCTTGCTGATGATTTTAGGTAGATACTGCTTATCATTTTATCAAAGTTTCCACTTATCCCTATGCTTTCCAGCGTTTGCAATAGGAATAAATGTTGTACTTTGTCAAAAGCTTTTTCTGTGTCTATTGAGATAATCATGTGTTATCTGTTAGTTTTGCTGTTGATATGATCAATGATGCTAATAGTTTTCCTAATATTGAACCAGCCCTGCATTCCTGGTATGAACTCTACCTAATCATAATGTATTGTTCTTGTGATAAGTTGCTGTATTTTTTTTTTTTGCTAGTATCTTATTTAACATTTTTGCATCTATATTCATTAGAGGAATTGGTCTATAATTTTATTTCTCTGTTTTGACTCTTCCTGGTTTAGGTATCAGAACCATATTTGTATCATAAAAAGAATTTCGTAGGATGCCTTCTTTGGCAATTTTTCCAAATAGTCTACATAGTATTGAAATTAATCATTCTTTAAATGCTTGATAGAACTGCAAAAGCAGTTCTTAGGGAAAGTTTTATATCTTTGAATGCCTACATGAATAAAATAGAGAAAGAGGAGATCAATGAATTGAGCATGCAGTTGAAAAAGTTAGAAAAAGAACAAATTGAAAATCCCCAATTAAATAGCACATTAGAAATACTGAAAATCAAAGGAGAGATTAATGAAATTGAAATTAAGAAAACTATTGAACTAATAAATAAAACTAAAAGTTGGTTTTGTGAAAAAACCAATAAAATTGATGAACTCTTTGTCAATTTGATTTTAAAAAAAGAAAGAAGAAAACCAAATTACCAATATCAAAAATGAAAAGGGTGAACTAACTTCCAATGAGAAGCAAATTAAAACAATAAATAGAAATTACTTTGACCAACTATATGTGCACAAATTTGACAGTCTAAATGACATGCATGATTATTCCAATTTTTTTCAAAACATTGTATCCTGTACCAAAATCTTAGACCCTTGGATTTCTCAAGCCCTAGCTTACTATTGTCAGTCATTACTGTGTATTGTGTACCTGCGGTGTAGGGAATGTTCAGGGAACACTAGCACCTCCGATGTGAGGACTGCCAAACTCTTGTCAGAGCTACTTTCTACCTTAGTTGTCCATTTGATTTACCTAACTTTTATCCATACCTCCAAGAAACTGAAGTATGTGCAGGAGGCACACTGTGGTAAATTTGTTTTGACAGATGAGGATAATTTGTTCCAATCACCATGAAGGCACTGAAGCAAGTGCTGTGGAGGGCTTAGAGCTTTGTCAGACATCAAAGATGCCAAAAGCATCCACTGCATTTGAACCCATCATTAGTCATCTTGATTTTTGTCTAGTCATTGGATTTTGATGTCATTGGAAGAGAGAGAATGAATCCAATGACTTTGTGCAACTCTGCATCAATTAAATCCAATTTATGTGCAAATCTAAAAACTCACTCATACCATTTCACAACTATTACCTATCTCAAAGAGATGTGTTAACAAGCAAATGACAAAGAAACACAAGCAGGTATACAGGGAGATCATTGTCATAATCCTGCACACAAGTGACCCAGGTCATTCAATCATCTTTCCAATGGACTGAAGTAACTGTGAGATTTGGATGCCCCAATTGTCTAAGCAGTGTTTCTGAAAGACCACACTGCATGCCTCCTGGCACAAGAAAAGGAAAGGTGTCACAAAAGATATCTTAAAAATTGTCTTCGTCACCTAAGACCTGCTTATCTTAGCTGGTGTGGATCCTTCCCTGTGGTTAAAACACACAAAAATGCACCAAAACTTTTGTAAAGGTGATTCCACTCATCTTTCATACATGGAATGTGTACATACTTATAGACAACATGAAATCCAGTAGACCTGAAAGACAAACAGCTCTTTTTGTGAGAGAATTCAGCAGGAATCTGGGTGGCAAATGGAGGCCTGCTTACTGAAGCTGGATATACATTTTTATGAAATGGACACGGTGAAAGAAAACACATGAAGCTGGCATATGATTTTCAATTAAAAGTATTCTAGTCAAAAAATCTGCATGCCCACCAAAAGAAATGAACAACAGGCTCATGACAATATGGTGGCCACTTAGAGGGAAGCCTCATGCCATCATCATCAGTGATGGATATGGAATGTGGAAATCATCAATTTCCAATATGATGAACCCTAAAGAAGTAAAAGAAAAATTTTATGAAAGTCTAGAGGCCCTCATCATCAGTATGCCAAAAGAGGACAAGATTATAATTCTGGATGACATTAATGTAAGAGTGGGAATAGACTATAAGACATGGCAGGGGATTCTTGGGAGAAATGGAGTCACAAACAGCAACAGCAATGGTCACTAACTACTGAGGACTTGTGTATCTCATGACCTTCGTATCACTAATATCAACATTCATGTACCTAAATGCAATAAGACTTTATGGGTTCACCATTGCCATAAACATTGGCATTTAATAGATGATATCATTATAAAAAGAAGAGACAGACAGGATGTGAGACTGGCAAAAGCAATGTATGGTACAGAATGCTGGAATGATCATAGACTTACCTTCTGCAAGCCAAATATTTGCATTCAACAAAAGCAGTTCACCAGAGCAAGGAAACTATCAAGAAGACAATGTCAACAGATTACAGTACTTCTTCAGTGGGAAGAATTTATTGCTAACTTGGATGAAAAAACTTAGCCAACACATAGTGGACAACAGTCAACAAAAAAAAGAGAGAAAAGCTTTCAGATATTTGTTGTACAGCATGAAATTTACTCATTTCTTCCAGAATACTCATAAACATCAAGGTTGATTGTGATGGGGAAATTAAGAAGCTGCTGCATGAAAAATGAGAACTCTATGGGGCTTATGAACAGAATACTCCATCCATCTCTAAGAAGGTAGCATTTAACTCTATGAAAAGTAAATTGTTCGAAAAGACTTCAAGAGCCAAGATGGTGTAGTAAGTAGTAAATCACCATAACTCTCCAGTATTCACCTCCAAACAACCATAAAATAATGACCCCAAACAAATCCTGGAACAGTAGAACTAGCAAAAGGCCAGAATGCAACAATCTTTGAACCCAAGAAATTTGGAAGATTGATATGAAACATCTGTCTCACTCAGGTAAAAAGGGAGCATATTCCAGAATTGAAAGTGTCTCAGAAAGCCCACAAGACCCACTTTGGCTAAGCAGAAGTAAATTCTGAGACCCAATGCTTTGTGGCAGGCAAACACAAATACCAGGAGCCACCCACAACCCAGGTACCTCCACATAATCAGGAGAATAGGCAGACTCCAACTCTGAGCATCATCACTTACTTCTGAATAGCCCTGGGCAAACAGGAAAACTGCAGTGGCCAGACCTTCACATGCTTCAATGTAGTACTGGGGAAGCAGGTAGGTAACAATCATATGGATGCCTAAGCAAACAATAGACCACCAGCAACCAGACCTCCATATGCTTCAGTGTATCCTAGGGAAATGCAGAAAAAGCTGATTGATCTTAGCACATGACAGACACCAGCACTGGGACCCTGGATCAATACCAGGTAAATTTCCAGAAACTTATGGACTCTGGCACTCTAAGCCACCCTCAATATCATCCCCTCAGTACAGCACCAGACAAGAGAATCCCCTGTAGGCCTCTGAGCAGCATTAGTTCACCAGCAGGTAAATAGTGAGAGTCTGTGTCAGCAGCACAAGAAGCCTAAGACAGCACCCCTTCCACTTCAGGAACAGAGTTCAAATTTAAAAGAGAAAAGACCAAAAAAGATGAACAAGAAACAACAACAAAAACATCTGACAATAGAATGTTATTATGATGGCAAGAAGGATCAAGCCACAAACTCAGAAGAGGACAATGATGTCAGAACACCTATGGGTAAAACTCCACAGAAAGATGAGAAGTGATCTCAAGCCCAGAAAGAACTCATAGAAGAGGATTTTGAAAAGGACCTTAAGAAATGGAGCCAAGAAGGCACATATTCTAGCTCTTCCACCACAGCCCATAAAATACCTCTAAAGAATGACTCAACAAACTCTAGAGCAACAGAAGCCACAGAACAATGGAGTGGAGAAGATATCTAGCCCAGTGTGACCTGGAAGGCTGACGGGAAAAGTCTGTGTCACTGATTGTGGAGTGGAGCCCAGCCTTGGCCACAAGGCACTGGGAGGAGCAGGACCAGAATAGGCCTCAGAGGCAGAATTCCCAGCAGCAGCAGCAGTTCCCAGATCCCTTAACCTACAGGTGCCAAAGGCAGCTTAAAGGGTCACTGGGAAGACTTTTTCAACCAGAGGAACAAGGAAGAAGGGTCCCCTACTATCTCAGTCCAAGGTAGCAGTAGCAGCAGCAGCAGGCAGCAATGGCTATGGTGGAGATGGCTGCAGCAGGAAGCAGCCAGCATCCATTGCTAGAGCCTCAGCTTAAAGCCCCTGGAGGAATTGAGCAACTGATCATAATCTCACACTGAGTAATGGCCCTGTCCCTGCCTAAAGCCCCTGGGGGAATTGAGGAGCTCATCTGGACCTCAGCCCTGAGCACATTCCTGGGGCATGGCGGAGCTGGAGACCCCTGAGGATTGTGCCACCTTGGAGGAACTGAGATCTTACAGGTTCCCATAGTGTACCCTACTCTTCAGAAAGGATGCAATTTAGATATCAGGGAACCAGAATCAGGATTACACAGAACTTAGTAGCTACAACATTAAATGATCAAAGGTCATGAAATGTAATGTTTTCAGGAGGCAAAGGAGCTAGGAATACAGTCAAGAATCACTTACAGAGCAAAATCAAGAATAATACATCAAGGGGGAAAAATGGTCATTCAAAAAAATAGAAGGATTTCAAGTTTTCATTAGCAGAAGACCAGAATTAAACCAAAAGTGTGATCTCTAATATCAAGACTCAAGAGAAGCATAAACAGGTAAAAAGTGAAAAGAAAACATGAGGGATTCAAAAGAACTAAACTCTTTACATCCCTGCATGGGAAGGTGGTATCTGTAATTCTTTAAAACTGTAGCACTAAGAATACAGCTAGAAGGAAATAAAGATAGAGGGTACAGATAGAAGGTGAATTTGAGGAAATGACAAAAAAAATTAAGGAATGAGAAAGAGGAGTACAATGGGTACGGAAGGAAGGGAGAAGTAGAATTAGACAAATTATTTCACTAGAAGAGGCACAAAAGTCCTACTACCATGGATGGGAAAATGGGAGAGTAGCTGATGGACATTGCTTGAACTTTATTCTCTTCCATATTGGCTCAAAAAGCATATGATATATACAATAATTTGAACATAGAAATCTATCTTGTCTGACACGGAAGTAGGAGGCAAGGAGATGAAAAAAAGGAGGGAAGATCAGAGGAGGTGCTAGACAGAAACATAACACTGGTGAAGATGGAAAGAATGAAAGAAGAGAGAGGACAAACAGGAGGGAAAAATAGGATAGAGGGAAATACAGTTAGTAATCATAACTGTGTATGTGAATGGAATGAACTCACCCATAAAACTGAAGTGGATGGCAGAGTGGATCAAAAAACAGAATCCTACAATCTGTTGTTTTACAAGAAACAAACTTGAAGCAGAGACAAAAAAAGTAAAGAAAGGGGCTGAATGCTTCACCAGAAAATAAATAGGGGTAGCAATTCTGATCTTAGACAAAACAAATGCAAAAAATAGATCTAATTCAAAGAGATAAGGAAGGAAACTGCACCTTACTATAAGGCACTATAGACAAAGAAGCAATATCAATACTAAATATATATGCACCAAGTGGTATAGCATCTAAATTTTTTTTGAAGGCTGGGAATAGCTTTATCAGTTAAAGTCTGAAATACTGGCTGTGTTGCCCACTCTGAAGTCAATAAGAGTTAGGATGTAGAGTTTCCTTCATCACCAGTGGGAGGCACACCCCAGTCCTTAGGGTCCTCTGAATTCTTGAGATCTGGTAGAAATGAGAAGGGGAGCAGCAATCAATTGCTAGGTCAGGAAGCATTTAACACTGGTCATGAAGTCTTGGGGTTGGTCAACATGAAACCAATGGCCTGCCCCTGGGATGGACAGTATCTGAGCTTGAGGGAACAGATGCTTGATCTTGGAGAAATGACTAGGCTGGATGAATGTGAAGTTAGCACCACTGAGGAGGAGTGTGGGGTCAGGGTAGGGTTTCTGGAGTTGGGGGAAGTCCTTGATCTTGTCCATCTGCTGGATCAAGGCTTCAATGCTGATTCTCTACTTGAACTGCCCAGTGGTGGCTTTCACCAGATTGGTGAGGGGGAACTGCCTTACTGTGGAGTACTGGATAACAGGACGAAGCTGCTGGTCTGCTAATTTGCACAGCTGAGAGAGGGGCAGCTCCTTGGGGATCTAGACAGACTTCATGGTTTCCAAACAGGAAGAGAAGTCTGAGATGGCTATGGTCGGCAACGGGCTCCTATTCACTGAGATTAGGCACTCCACCAGCTCTGGCTTCTGCAGTGCCAGTATCATGGTTATCTTCCCCCCCCCCGCCCCCCCACCATGTTGTGTCTAATGAGGATGCAAGGAGCCAGGCCAAGCTGGGCCAGGAAGGCCTCCATGTCAGCACCCATGGACTAGTAGTGGGATTCAGGGCTGTGTGGGCTCTCTCCATGGTTCTGAACATCCACTATCAGCACCTTTCAGCCCATCTGCTGCTGGAGGGTCTTGCTGATGGTCTGGAAGTTAGTTTTGCTGCCAAACTAGTCATGCAAGAAGACTATGGGTGAGCAGCTGTCCTCTCAATCCAGCATCCTGTAGGAGAGCAGCATTGACCTGAGGCCACTGTTCCTCTGTGTAGCCAGGGTTCCATCAAAGCCAGGACTCTCGGAAAGCAGTGGGGGCTTCAAAGCCACCACCAGAGGCACCTTGAGGCCTGGATCAAGTGTCACATGCTCTGTGCTACCCCCAGCCGAACCTAGGTAATCACCAAACCCCTCCGCTGACCTAGCATCTGAATTCTTAAAGAAGTTAAGTGAGTTACAGAAAGAAATAGATGGAAAAACTATGCTGCTAGGGGAGCTCAACTCTCTCTTCTCAGAACTTGATGAATCCAATGAAAAAATAGATGAGAGAAATTAAGAAGATATACAGAATATTAGAAAAGTCAGATATAAAAGATCTGTGGAGACAACTAAATGGGAACAGAAGGGAATATCACTTTCTCTCAGGAGTACATGGCACCCACACAAAAATTGACCATGTATTTGGGTTCAAAAAACTTAAAATGAAATGTGGAAAGGCATAAATATTAAATATATTTTTTATGGATCATACTGCAACAGAAATTACACTCGACAAAATGGAGTGGAAAGACAGATTAATAGTTCATTGGAAATTAAATAATCTAATCCTAAAGAATGGGGGTCAAAGAACAAATCATAGAAACAATCAATTTCATTAAAGAGAAAGACAACAATGAGACATTTCAAAACTTATGAAATGTAGCCAAAGCAGTACTTAGAGGAAATTTTATTTCTCTAAATTTTTACATAGATAAAATAGAGAAAGAACAGATCAATGAATTGGACGTATATTTTTTTTAAAAAACTGGAAAAGGAACAAATTAAAAATCCTTGAGCACCAAATTGGAAATCCTCAAGGTGAGACTAATCATATTGAAAGAAAAAAAACTATTGGGCTAATAAGTAAATCTAGGAACTGGTTTTATGAAAAACCAATAAGATAGATAAACCATGGGTTAATCTGATTTTTAAAGTAAGGAAGAAGAAAATCAATTATCCGGTATCAAAAATGAAATAGGTGAAATCACCACCAGAAAAGAAGAAATTCAAGCAATCATTAGGAAATATTTTGCTCAAGTATATGCCAATAAATATTGAAATCAGAATGAAATCAAAAGAGTATTTATGAAAATATGTTAATTGACAGATGAGAAAATAGAATGTTGAAATAACCCAATCTTAGAAAATGATATTGAGAGGGGCGGAGCCAAGATGGTGGAGTAGAAACACACAAATACGCTAGCTCTGAACCCGCAGCCCATGAAATATCTGTAGTAAAGAGCCGCCAATAAATTCGGGAGCAGGAGAAGCCACATAACAGTGGAGTGCATAAGATTTCTTTTCCAAAGGGACCTGCAAACCTCTTGCAAAAGGTCCGTCGCGCTACAGGCGCGGAGCCCAGCCCAGCCCTGCACCGGCACCGGCACCGAGAGGAATAGATCCAAGTGGACTTCAGAGATGGGATCTCCAACGGCCATGGGGGGTTCCTCCACCCACAGGTGACGGGGGTCAGTGAGAAGGTCTCTTTGGTGGGTCGAGAGGGGTGTGGGGTACCCCCATTCTCAGGCCCCCTTGGGAGGCAACAGTGGAGGTGGGAGCAGAACGGGGCTCCCCAAGCAGGCAGGAGCCCAGATCCATTGTTGAAGGTCTCTGCATAAACCCCCTGAGGGAACTGAGCCCGGGAGGCGGCCCTGCCCCAACCTGAGCACCTGAACATAATCTCACACTGAAAAGCAGCCCTGCCCCCTCCCAAAGCCCTGAGGCTGGGGAGCAGCATTTGAGCCTCAGACCCCAAGTGCTGGCTGGGAGGATCAGGAGGCAAGGTGGGTGTGAGGAGAATATTCAGAGCTCAAGTCACTGGCTGGGAAAATGCCCAGAAAAGGGAAAAAAACCAAGACTATAGAGGGTTACTTTCTTGGTGAGCAGGTTTCTTCTCCCCTCCCTTCTGATGAGGAAGAGCAGTGCTCACCATCAGGGGAAGACACGGAAGTCAGTGCTTCTACATCCCAGCCCACTCAATGGGATCAGTTCTGGGAAAAGGTCATAAAGAGCCCAAAAAATTTTGAAAATCAAATTAAAGAGGTGGAGGAAAAACTGGGAAGAGCAATAAAAGACTTGCAAGCTAAGTATGAACAACAAATCAGCACTCTGCTAAAGGAGACCCAAAAAAATGCTGAAGAAAATAACACCCGGAAAAATAGGTTAACTCAATTGGCAAAGGAGGTTCAAGAAGCCAATGAGGAGAAGAATGCTTTCAAAAGCAGAATTAGCCAAATGGAAAAGGAGATTCAAAAGCTCACTGAAGAAAATAGTTCTTTCAAAATTAGAATGGAACAGATGGAGGCTAACGACTTTATGAGAAACCAAGAAATCACAAAAAAAAAACCCAAAAGAATGAAAAAAGGGAAGATAATGTGAAATATCTCGTTGGAAAAACAACTGACCTGGAAAATAGATCCAGGAGAGACAACTTAAAAAATATGGCACTACCTGAAAGCCATGATCAAAAAAAAGAGCCTAGACATCATCTTTAAAGAAATTATCAAGGAAAACTGCCCTGATATTCTAGAACCAGAAGGCAAAATAAATATTGAAAGAATCCACTGATCACCACCTGAAAAAGATCCAAAAAGAGAAACTCCTAGGAATATTGTGGCCAAGTTCCAGAATTCCCAGGTCAAGGAGAAAATATTGCAAGCAGCTAGAAAGAAACAATTCAAATACTGTGGAAATACAATCAGGATAACACAAGATCTAGCAGCCTCTACATTAAGGGATCGAAGGGCATGGAATAGGATATTCCAGAAGTCAAAGGAATTAGGACTAAAACCAAGAATCACCTACCCAGCAAAACTGAGTATAATGTTTCAGGGGAAAAATTGGTTTTTCAATGAAATAGAGGACTTTCAAGCATTCTTGATGAAAAGACCAGAGCTAAAAAGAAAATTTGACTTTCAAACACAAGAATGAAGAGAAACATGAAAAGGTAAACAGCAAAGAGAAGTCATAAGGGACTTATAAAAGTTGAACTGTTTACATCCCTACATGGAAAGACAACATTAGTAACTCTTGAAACTATTCAGTATCTGGCTTCTTGGTGGGATTACACACACACACATGCACACACACACACACTCATAGAGACAGAGTGTGCAGAGTGAATTGAAGAGGATGGGATCATATCGTAAAAAAAATGAAATCAAGTAGTGAGAGAGAAATATATGGGAGGAGAAAGGGAGAAATGGAATGGGGCAAATTATCTCTCATAAAAGAGGCAAGCAAAAGATTTTTTTAGTTTGGGGAAAAAGAGGGGAGGTGAGAGAAAGACATGAAGTTTACTCTCATCACATTCCACTAAAGGAAGGAATAAAATGCACACATTTTGGTATGAAAACCTATCTTACAATACAGGAAGGTGGGGGACAAGGGGACAAACAGGGTGAGGGGGATGATGGAAGAGAGGGCATGGGGAGGAGGGTACAATTTGAGGTCGACACTCACAGGGAGGGACAGGATCAAAAGAGAGAATAGAAGTAACTGGAAGCAGGATAGGATGGAGGGAAATATAGTTAGTCTTATATAACACGACTATTATGGAAGTCATTTGCAAAACTACACAGATTTGGCCTATATTGAATTGCTTGCCTTCCAAAGGGAGGGGGAGGGGAGGGAGGGAGGAAAAGAAGTTGGAACTCAAAGTTTTAGGAATAACTGTCAAGTACTGTTCTTGCCGCTAGGAAATAAGAAATACAGGTAAAGGGGTATAGAAAGTTATTTGGCCCAACAGGACAGAAGAGAGGATGGAGACAAAGGCAGAGAGGAATGATGGAGAAGAGAGTGGAGTGGAGATGGGGGCAATTAGAATGCTCAGTGTTTTGGGGTGGGGGGAGGGGACAAGGGGGTAGAAAATTTGGAGCCCAAAAATTCTGTAAAAATGAATGTTAAAAGTGAAATAAATTAATAAATTTAAATTAAAAAAAAAAAGATATTGAACAAGCCATTAATGAACTTTCTAAGAAATAATCCCCAGGGCCATGTAGATTAACAAATAAATTCTACCAAATATCTGAGGAACAATTCATTTCAACACTACATAAGCTATTTGGAAAAATAGAAGAAGAAAGAGTTCTACCAAACTCCTTTTATAATGCAAATATGCTATTGATACCTAAACCATAAAGAACTAAAACAGAGAAAGAAAATTATAGACCCATTTTCCTAGTGAATATCAATGCAGTAATTTCAAACCAAATGTTAGCAAGATGATTACAGCAATATATCATAAGGATTATACAGTATCACCAGGTGAGATCTATATCAGGAATGCAGAGTTGGTTCAATAATAAGAAAAGTATCAACATAACTGAACATATCAAAACCAACAATGACCATATGATTATCTCAATAGATGCCAAAAAATATTTTTATCTTTATTTTTAGTTAACTTATTTATTTTTAGTTTCCAACATTCAATTCCACAAGATACTGAGTTCCAAATTCTCTCTCCCCTCCCTCCACCCCAAGATGGCATGCATACCCCAGTTTTCCTTCCCTTGTGTCATCCCACAACCCCACTCTTATGCCCTTCCCCTTTACTTTCTTGTAAGGCAAGATATTTCTTTACCCAATCACCTGTATATTGTATTTCCCAGTTTCATGTAAAAATAATTTTTAAAATTTGTTTTTAAAACCTTGAGTTCCAAATTCTCTTCCTTCTTCCTTCCCCACTCACCCTCACTGAGAAGGAAAGCAATTCAATATATAGTCATGTTGTGAGACTATATTTCCCTCCACCCTATCCCACCCCACCAATTTATTCTATCCTCTCCTTTGTCCCTCTCTCTCCTCAAAAGTGAGGATCTTCTGACTATCCACTGCACTAATCTATCTTTCCTTCTATCATCCTCCTTCCCTCCTATCTTGTTCCCTCCTACTTTCCAGTAGGGTAAGATATCTAATGGAGTGTGTATGGTATTTCCTCCTAAGGCAAATCTCATGAGAATAAAGTTCATTCATTAACCTGTTACCTGTCTACTCTACCCTTCCATTGTAAAAGTTTTTTCTTGTCTCTTTTATGTGAGATAATTTATTCCATTTTATCTCTCCCTTTTAAACTCTCTTAAAATATTCCTCTCTGACCCTTTAATTTTATTTTTAGGTACCATTCCTTCATATTCAACTCACTCTGTGCCATCTGTCTATCTATCTATCTATCTATCTATCTATCTATCTATCTATCTATCTATCTATCTATCTATCTATCTGTCTGTCTGTCTGTCTGTCTGTCTGTCTGTCTATCTATCTGTCTGTCTGTCTGTCTGTCTGTATGTCTACCATCTATCTATATACATATGTATACATATATAGATATATGTGTGTATAATCTATATATGTATCCACACATACATAATTTTATATTTTTATATAAAATTATACATATGTGTGTATGTGTGCATGTTCCCTCCAACTACCCTAATACAATGAAAGGTCTCATGAGTTACAAAAATTATCTTTCCATATAGGAATGTAAAGAGTTCCTTTTAATATTTAATAAGTTTAAATATTTAATAAGTTCCTTATGATTTCTGTTTCTTGTTGACCTTTTCATACTTGTCTTGACTCTTATATTTGTAAGTAAAATTTTCTATTGGGCTCTGGTCTTTTCATCAAGAATGCTTAAAAGTCCTCTATTTCATTGAATGTCCATTTCTCTCCCTGAAGTATTGTACTCAGTTTTGCTGTGTGGGTTGTTCTCGGTTTTAATTCTAGCTCCTTTGACCTCTGGAATATCATATCCCAAGCCCTCGGATCCCTTAATGTAGAAGCTGCTAAATCCTGTGATATCCTGATTGTATTTCCACAATACTTGAATTGATTTCTTCTGGTAGCTTTCAATATTTTTTCCTTAACCTGGGAATTCTGAGATTTGTCTGTAATATTCCTAGGAGTTATCGTGTTGGAACCTCTTTCAAGAGGTGATCAGTGAATTCTTTCCATTTCTACTTCTCCATCTGGTTCTAGAATATCAGGGCAGTTTTCCTTGATAATTTCTTTTTTTTTTCAATGTTTATTTATTTTTAGTTTTCACATTCATTTCCACAAAATTTTCAGTTCCAAAATTTCTCACCATCTCTCTCCTCTGCCCATTCCATAACACCTTGTGCTCTGATTACCCCTTTTCCCAATCTGCCCTGCCTTCTATCAAACCCCAGTGTTCTCTTATCTGCAACTTTTCTCTTTTCTTGTAGGGCAAGATAGATTTCTATACCCCATGACCTGTATTTCTTATTTCCCAGTTGCATGCAAAAACAATTCTCAGTGTTCTTTTCTAAAACTTTGAGTTCCAACTTCTCTACCTTCCTCCCTCCACAATCATCCCCACTGAAAAGGCAAGTGATTCAATATAGGTTATACATGTGCAGTTTTGCAAAAGACTTCCATGATAGTCATGCTGTATAAGAATAATTATATTTTCCTCCATCCTATTCTGCCACCTATTAATTCTATTCTCTCTTTTGACCTTGCACCTCCCCAAAAGTGTTTACTTCTAATTACTCCCTCCTCCCATTTGCCCTCCCTTCTATCATCACCACACTCCACTTGTCCCCTTCTCCTGTACTTTCCTGTAGTGTAAGATAGATTTTCATATTAAATTGAGTGAGCATGCTATTCCCTCCTCAAACCAAATGTGGAGAGTAAGCTTCACTTTTTCCCTCTCACCTCCTCCCTTTTCTCCTCCATTGAAAAAGCCTTTCAGTGTCTCTTTTATGAAAGATAATTTGCCCCATTACATTTCCCCCTTTCTCCTTCTAGTATATTCCTCTCACACCCCTTAATTTTATTTTTTATGCATCATCTCTTCTTATTCAACTCACCCCGTGCTCTCTGACTATATGTGTGTGTGTCTGTGTGTGTGATCCTTCCAAGTACCCAAATACTGAGAAAAGTCTCAAGAGTTATAAATATTATTTTTTCATATTTGAATGCAAACAGTTCAACTTTAGAAAGGCCCTTATGATTTCTCTTTTCTGTTTACCTTTTCATGCTTCTCTTGATTCTTGTGTTTGAAAGTCAAATTTTCTATGCAGCTCTTGTCTTTTCATGAAGAATGCTTGAAAGTCCTCTCTATCATTGAACGACCATTTTTCCCCTGAAGTACTATACTCAGTTTTGTTGGGTGGGTGATCCTTGGTTTTAATCCTAGTTCCTTTGCCTTCTGTAATATCATTTCCAAGCCCTTTGATCTCTTAGTATAGAAGCTGCTATATCTTGTGTTACCCTGATTGTATTTTCACAATACTCCAATTGTTTCTTTCTGACTGCTTGCAATATTTTCTCCTTGACCTAGGAACTTTGTAATTGGGCTACAATATTCCTAGGAGGTTTTCTTTTTCAGATTTCTTTCAGGAGGTGAATAGTGGATTCTTCCGATATTTATTTTACTCTCTAGTTCTAGAATATCAGGGCAGTTTTCCCTGATAATTTCATGAAAGATGATGTCTAGGCTCTCTTTTTGATCATGGCTTTCAGGTAGTCCAATACCTTTTACATAATCTCTCCTGGACCTACTTCTAGGTCAGTACTTTTTCTAATAGGATATCCACATTGCCTACCATTTTTTTTCATTCCTTTGGTTCTGTTTTATAATTTCTTGATTTTTCATAGTCATTAGCATCCATGTGCTCCATTCTTATTTTGAAGGAATTATTTTCTTCAATGAGTTTTTGGACTTCCTTTTCCATTTGACCAATTTTGCTTTTTAAGTCATTCTTCTTCTCATTGGCTTGTTGGACCTCTTTTGCCATTTGGATGAGTCTGTGTTTTAAGATGCTATTTTCTTCAATATTTTTTGGGGTCTCCTTTAGCAAACTGTGGACTCATTTTTCATGATTTTCTCAGTTCTCTTCCCAATTTTTCCTCTACTTCTCTTACTTGACTTTCAAAATCTTTTTTTGAGTTCTTCCTTGGCCTGAGACCAATTTCTTTTTTTCTTGGAGGCTTTGGATGTAGAGCTTTGACTTTGTTGTCTTCTTCTGGTGATATGTTTTGATCTTCTTCCTCAAAAAATTAAGATTCTATAGTCTGAGTTTATTTACCCTTTCTGTTCATTTTCCCAATCAAATACTTGACTTTCTAACTCTTTGTCAAGATATGACTCTGCTTCCAGTGGGGTGAGTGTACTCTCCCAAACTTCAGGATTTTTGTGCAGCTGTTTTCAGAGATATTTTTAGGAACCTGAAAATTTTCAGCTCTTCCAAGGGGGTATGATCAAAGGAGAGGTGTTCACTCTCTTCCTAGCCTGTGCTCTGGACTGTGAGTAAACAGAAGCTTTCTTTTCTGCTTTGAAAATTTGAGGAGGATTCCCTCTCCACCACAGCCACAAGTTCTGCCACAATGGTGTTCCTCCTCACCCTATGACAACTCCCAGGCCTGTGACCCAGATCCAAGCAGGGTAAAGCAAGAGAATCCTAATCAGCACCAGCAAAAAGATCCCTGCACTCCCTCTCTGATCCACCACTTGATTCCCCCCACTGTCTGTGGGTCCAGAGATTCAGAAACAATCACTGCTGTTTCTGCTGCTGCCACCACTGTTGCCACTGCTGCCACCCTAGGGTTTGGGCCAGACCATGCACCTCTCTCACCAAAGTCTGACAGAGTTTTCCCGCTGACCTTCTGTGTTGTTTTTGGCATTTGCAGTTTGAGAAATCTGGAGACTGCGACAGCTGCCAGTAATTCAGTCCACTGAGGCCTGCTTTGGCCCTATTTATATTTATGAGGCCCTGGACTGTACTCCAGTCCCACCTGGTATGATAGACCCTTCCTATCAACCTTCCAGGTGGTCTTGGGCTGGAGATTTGTTTCAGTCTCTCATTTTCTGGGTTATGTAGATCTAGAATTTGTTTGGAGTCATTTTTTTTACAAGTATTTGGAGAAGTTTGAGTGAGAGCTCAAGCAAGTATCTGCTTTTACTCTGCCATCTTGGCTCCGCCCCTGAAAACACTTTTGACAAAATCCAGCACCCATTCCAATGAAAAATAATAGAAAATATGGTAATAAAGGGATATAGTTCCTTAAATTGAAAAAGCCTATCTGTCTAAAACCACCAGCAAGCATTATATGTAATGGAGATAAGCTAGAAGTCTTGCCAATAAGACTAAGACTAAGGTAAAGATTCCCATTATTACTACTATTATTCCATATAATACTAGAAATGTTATCTATAACAATAAAAGAAGAAAGGTGAATAAGGAAGTATAATAAGCAATAAGGAAACAAAACTATCAATATTGCATGGGATATGATGGTATACTTAGAGAATCCAGGATAATCAACTAAAAAACTACTTGAAATAAAACAACTTTATCAAAGTTGAAGGATATAAGATAAGCTCACACAAATCATCAGCATTTCTTTAAATGACTAACAAATTAAATAACTAACAGCAAGACATAGAGAAATTCCAATTAAAACAACCATAAATAATATGAAACACTGGGGAGTCTACCTGCCAAGATAAACCAAGGAACAATATGACACAATTACAAACTCTTTCCACACAAATAAATTCAGATCTAAACCATTAGAAAAATATCCATTGCTCTTGGGTTAGCTGAGCCAAAATAATAAAAATGACAATTTTACCTGAACTAACTTACTTATCCACTGTCCTATACATCAAACTACCAACACACTATTTGATAGAGGTGGACAAATCATAACAGAATTTATATGGAAACACAAAAGTTTAAGAATATCAAAGAAATTAATGAGAAAAAGTACAAAAGAAGGTGGTTTAGCAATACTAGATCTCAAACTATTTTATAAAGCAATAATCATCGAAACTGTCTGGTACTGGCTAAGAAATGGAATGACTTCATAGTTCTTTCTCTGGATGTGAATAGCACTTTGCATCATGGGTCTTGTGAAATTCTTGATCATTGCATTGCTGAGAAGAGCTAAGTCTATCAAAGTTGGTCAATTTTGCTGTTAGTGTGAGCAATGTTCATAATGTTCTGGCTTTACTCACTTCATTCATCAACACTAGGTGGAAGTCTTTCCAGGTTTTTTTCTAAAATCAGACTGTTCATCAATTCTTATTAAACAGTATTCCATGACATTAACATACCACAACTTTTTTAGCCATTCTGCAATTGATGACAATCCTCTCAGTTTCTAATTCTTGGCTCCCAGAAAAAGAGTTGCTATAAATATTTTTGTACATAGGATCCTTCCCCCCTGTCTTTTTAAATATCTTTGGGATACAGACTGAGTAATGGTATTACAGGATCAAAAGATATGCACAGTTTTTAGCCCTTTGGGCATAGCTCCAAATTGCCACCCTGAATGGTTGGATCAGTTCTCAACTCCACCAACAATGCATCAGTGTACCAATTTTCCTATATTGTCTCTAGCACTTATCATTTTCTTGTTTTGTCATGTTAGCCCATCTGTTAGATGTGATGTGTTACCTCAGAATTGTTTTGATTTACATTTCTCTAATCAATAGTGATGTAGAGCAGTTTTTCATATGATTATAGATAGCTTTAATTTCTTCATCTGAAAATTGACTGCTCCTATCCTTTGACCATTTATGTCAGGAAATGACTTGAATTCATATAAATTTGACTCAGCTCTCTCTGTGTTATGGAAATCAGATTTTTATTGTAAACACTGTAAAAAAAAATTCCCTACTTTTCTGCTCCCTCTCTTATTTTACTTGTGTTGACTTTGTGCAAAACTTTTTCTTTAATTTAATGTAATCAAAATTATCCATTTTGTATGTCATAATGTTTTCTATTTCTTGTTTAGTTACAAAATTTTCCATTCTCCACAGATCTGACAGGCAAGCTATTCCTTAATCTCCTAAATTGTGTATAATCTAGTAAAGGTTATGTATTTCTTTTACTTTTTCAATGTGGAATTGGGGGAGGAAAATAGAAGACTCCTTGTCAAAAATAATAAAACTTTAAAGAGGAAATTGGAAGAAAAAGATTACTGAAGCTCACTATAGGCTTTAGTCATTATCATTTCCTCATATTCAATATTTTATTGGATTAATTTTCCATATTTATTAAAATCAAAAACATTTTTATTAAAAAAATTTTTATATATTTTCTCTTTTCTGCTGAGCAGCATCACTCTCTCATATCCTTCACACTGGTTCCAATTTCCATTTTTGATAATATTTCTTCAGCTTTTTTGCCTTCACTGACCTAAATATGGTTATAATTTTTATGGTGGTTTAGCCTCATTTTCTGAACTCATCTTAAGTTCATATATTTAAAAGGTAGAGCCAAGATGGTGTAGTAGAGAAGCACTTGGCTAAGCTTTCCCAAGTTCCCCTGTAAAACAATGCCTCATATAAAATTCTGGAGTGACAAAAGTAATAAACAGTTGGGTGAAACAATTTTCAAGGCAAAAATCACTTAGGAGATTGGAGAAGTTTGTTCCAATGGCTGTAAAGGCAGCTGAAGCAGGTGCTCTGCAACACTTAGAGCTTGACTAGACTTTGAAAATGCTGAAGTTATCCACTATATCTTGAGCCCTCAACAATTATCTTGATTCTGTTCTGCCACTGGACTATGATGACTGTGGAAGATAGAGTGAGGCCAACAACTTTGTGCAACTCTGTCACACAAATTCAATTTATACATAAATCAAAAGGCATCGTTCATACCATTTTAGCTATCTCAAAGCCCGGTGGTGACAAGTAAGTGATTAAGCAGTAGATGCTGATACACTGGGAGCTGTAGTCATAATCCTGCATACAGACAGCCCAGACAATAGGGTGTTTTTGTCACTGGAAGCAGCAGTGGGATTTGGCAGTCCCCTGGGTATCTGAGCAGTCTTTAAGGACTGCACTACTCACCTCCTGGTGAGGAAGGGCCAAAAAAATGTATCCTAAAAATTTTCTCCTTACCCAATCTGGCCTAATTACCACAGCAGGCAAGCAATCCCACTCTGCAGTCAAAACACACACAAAAAGTGTAAAAAATCTCTACAATGCATGCACACTTCTAAAGAACACAAAATCCAGTAGACCTAAAAGAAAAATACTCTTGCTGCAAGAGAACTCAGCAAGTATCACATCCAAAACGCAGCCCTGAGAGAAACCAGGCTGGCAAATGAAAGCCAGTTTAATGAAATTACAGCAGGATACATGTTTTCTGGAGTGGCTACAGTGAAGGGGATTGATGTGACTGGTGCAAGTTTTGTAATCAAAAATAATCTAGTACAATAATAATATAGTAATAAACTTGTATGCCTACCAAAAAAAGTGAATGACAGATTCATGACAATGTGATTGTCACTTGTAGGAAAACATCACACCATCAGTGCCTATGTTCCCACCATGATGAATCCTGATGAGGTCAAAGAAAAACTTTGTGAAGACCTGGAGACCCTTATCATCAATGTGTCAAAAGAGGACAAACTTATAATTCTGGATGACTTTAATACTAGAGTAATCTCAAACTCTGAGACTTGGTCTAGGATAGAGCCAGATGAAGACAATGAGGGCCACAACGAAAGGGCAGTTGACTAACTGGAGGGGCTCACTATCCCAAGCAAATGCCAGGGACCTGAACTGCATGGTAAAATCCAGAGTCTTTTAGGGATCCATCATTAGCATCCCATCAGTTCTCTTACTCTTCGGTCAATAATGTGCTGAGCCTATTCATAGCTCTGATACTGCCTTCACGTCTCTGTTTTCCTATTATTAAAAGTTATGTTGGTTCAGTGAGCCAATGTTCCCAGTCCTGCTTGTCAGTTAATTTTGGGGAAGGTGACACCAATTCTGGATTTTTTTGCATTGTCTGCTCTTAGCCATACACACTCTACCTTTGTACCCCTACTTGCAAATGATCACATTCTTTCTACCTTAGGGAGGAGCTGAGATGCTGGGGACCAAGCTCTTTAATTGAGGTGTATCTAACTAAAATGTCAAAGTTTCCTATAAAAGTTGGCCCCATTTTGAAGTCATTGCTGATTTACAGTGATTAGCCTGTCAAAGTGTTTCTAACTTGATGCAACAAACTCCTTTTAATTCTCTTTGTCCTGAGTTTTGCCTCCTTAATCAGGGTGAAATTCCAACTGAAAAATTTTCCTTTGAACTGCATAGCAATAAAATATTTGTCTATATACTTTATTGTCTTTTTTGCCAGTCTACTAAGTTAAGACAGAACCTCAAGATAGCTTTAATTTGCATTTCTCTGATGACTTGGAGTCTTTTTATATATCTGTTGATAGATTAAAATTCTTGCTGTGAAAAGAGCCTGCTCATATCCTTAGATAATTTAGCAACTGGTAAATGGCTCTGTTGAATTTTTGTAAAGATATTTTAAGTGTTGGCAAATATTCATCCTCTTTTCTATTCCTATTTAATAGTCAACAAAGCTTTATCATATTTAGCTTTTCATAAATTCTATTCATTTTCTTTATTTCTTTTTTTGTTGTTTGTTGCTGTTTTGAGTTTTATCTAGAATAGCAATGAGTATATTTAACTCACAAGCTATTATAATTTTCTTTTATTTTTCCCTCTAATGTCTAGAATTTCTATTAAACATTTACATGTTATGCAATTTATCACCTTTTAATGATACTAGCAATAATATTGATAATGTGGAATGAAATTTATTGTGAGCTAACTGAAGCTGACTTTGCCCCCATTCCCAGATCCTTGAATTGCCTGTGACTGACCAGACTTTATCATTCCTACCCTCTGATTATTTTGTAAATGTCCTAAACTCTCCCCTTTGGGATTCTCAAGTTTCCTCTATGCTCCGTCAGTTGTTATGAAAAATAATTTACCTTGTGAAACCGTAGAATGTTCCAATCTCCTAGAATATACAGTCTCTCTCCCTCTGCCCCAATATATATAAGAACTCTATGCCTAACCGCCCCCATGAGTTCCCCCAGAACTTGTTGCTATTTGGTACCCCAGTTGCAACTTCTTTGCCCTGGCTAAAGATTATAACTTTTGTTATATTTACTGTTTTCTCTTTAATTTTGGTTGACTTAAATGGAGAAAATTAAATATCCCAAATGGGATACTTTAAATAAATGATTACTTAAAACCACCAAGTGAGAAATCTTTTATAACTTAGATTCCCTTAAGAAAACCTTGGAATTATCCTGTCTATATGTCTTGTCTTATCATTTTGTTTGTTTGTATCTTTGTAAAATGTATGTGCTTTGTTTCTGTTGTTTGTAGGTTCGGTTTCCTTGAAAGATTTAATATGCAGACAGACAGAAAAACTTGCAAAGATTGTAAGTAGAATTTAAAACACTGGAAAGGGGGTAGAACCAAAATGGTGGAATAAAGACAGCTAATAGTCAGGTAACAGGCTGGTGAAATGAGCAAAGAATGGGAAAAAATTCTGAGTCTAGGAAAGTCTTATACTGACAAGGAAGATCAAAGCACACAATCAGAAGATAGCATATTCAAAGCTCCTGCATCCAAAGCCTCCAGGAAAAGTAAGAATTTGTTTCAGGCCATGGAAGAGCTCAAAAATGATTTTGACAATCAAGTAAGAGAGGTAGAGAAAATTTGGGAAAAGAAATGAGAGGGATGCAAGAAAATCATGAGAAAAGAGTCAACAGCTTGCTGAAGGAGATATAAAAAACAAACTAGGCCAAGTGGCAAAAGATGTTCGAAAAAACAATGAGGAGAAGAATGCCTTAAAAAGCAGAATTGACCAAATGAAAAAGGAGGTCCAAAAGCTCACTGAAGAAAATAATTCCTTAAAAGTTGGAATGTAGTAAATGGAAGCTAATGACTTAATGAGAAAACAAGATGTAATTAAATGAAACCAAATGAATGAAAAAAATAGAAGACAATGTGAAATATCTCATTGGAAAAACAACTGACCTGGAAAGTAGATTGTGGAGAGATAATTTTAAAATTATTGGTATATGTGAAAGCCATGATCAAAAAAGGAGCCTAAACATCATCTTTCAAGAAATTATCAGGGAAAACTGCCTTGAAATTCTAGAACCAGAAAGTAAAACAGAAATTGAAAAAATCCACCCATCACCCCCTGAATGAGATCTCAAAATGAAAGCTTCCAGGAATATTATAGACTAATCCCAGAGTTCCCAGTTCAAGAAGAAAATGTTACAAGCAGGAAGAAAAAAACAATCCAAAAATTGTGGAGCCACAATCAGGGTAACACAAGACTCAACAGCTTTACATTAAAGGATCAGATGGCTTGGAATATGATATTCTGGAGGGCAAAGGAGCTAGTATCACAATCAAGAATCATGTACCCTGAAAAACTGAGTATAATTCTTCAGGGAGAAAAATGACATTCAATGAGATAGAGGACTTTCAAGCATTCTTAATAAAACTACCAGAGATGAATAGAAAATTTGACTCTCAAATACATTACTCAAGAAAAATAAAAAAAGGAAATCATAAAGGACTTAGCAAGATTAGATTATATTCTTACATGGGAAGACAATATTTGTAACTCATAAACCTTTCTCATTTTTATTGCAGTTGTAAGAAGTATATATAGACAAGAGGTCATATGTGTGAGTTGAGTATAAAGGGATGATATGTAAAAAAAATTAAGGGGTGGGAAAGGAATGTACTGGAGAAAAGAGAAAGTAAGAGGTGGAATGAGGTAAATTATCTCTCACAAAATAGATAAGAAAAAGCTTTTACAGTGGAAGAAAAGGAGGGAGAAGAGGGAGAATGAGGGAAACTTACTCTCATCAGAATTGGCTCAAAGAGGGAATAGCACACATAGACAATTGGGTATAGAAATCTATCTTATCTAACAGTAAAGTAAATGGGGAAGGAGATAAGAGAAAGGAGAGGTTAATAGAAGGAAGGGCAGATTGCAGGTGGAGCTAGTGTATCACCAAGGCAATATTCACTGCACTAGTGGTGACTATGAATATGCCAGGGTAATTCTCAATTGCAAAATACACAAGACTCTCCATATAGAAGACAGGAGAAAAACATTTATTTAAACACCAGAAAGCCAAATCTCAGAGCCAGAAAGCAAAATTTCGTCATGGTGACCAAGAAGTTAATAACCATGATCACAGCAGGGGGCAAAACCACTCTCAAACCTCCCCTCCCCCAGTCAGGGGCTTCTCACTATCAACTGTCACAATGTGCCAGTCTCAAACCTCCCCTCCCCCAGTCAGGGTCTTCTCAACTGTCAACTGTCAAAAAGTAACAGTTGGGCCTGTGTCAGTTGACATGTGTCAGTGGGCCCGTTTGCTCCACCCTTCCTGTTCCACCTCTTCAGCAAGCTGTTCCCACCACATGTGACCCAGACTTCCAGGCAATTTAAGCAGATCTTATGGGCCTATTAATTAATGAGAAAGATATTTACATTAGTATTATAGCTAGTCAGAAGCAAAATCTTTTGAGGAGGGACAGGTTGAAAGAGAGAGTAAAATACATAAGAGTAGGGAGAATACAATGGAGGGAAATACAGTTAGTAATAGGAAATTTGAGGAAAATTTTGAAGTAATTTTCTCTGATTGAAAACATCACTTCTCCAATATATAGAGAACTGTGTCAGATTTATAAAAATGAGTCATTCCTCAATTGACAAATGATCAAAAATATAATCAGTTTTCAGATGGCTACCTATAGCCATATGAAAAGATATTCCAACGCAATACTGATTGAAGAAATATAAACTAATTCCAAATTACTACTCATGCCTATTAGATTGGCATTAATAGAATAGAAAAGGTGAATAACAAATATTGGAGGGGATGTAGGGAAAATGAGACATTAATGCACTGTTGATGGAGCTGTGAATTGATTGAACCGTTCTGGAGAGCAATTTAGAACTATACACAAAGAGCTATAAAACCAAAAGAACTATAAAAACTTTCACATAGAAATACCACTGTATTTGGGTCTGTATCCCAAAAGAGATAGAAAATAAAAAAGGAAAGGATCTATAGGTACAAACATATTTATAGTATTCTTTCCTGGCAGTAAAAACTCAGAACTTGAAGGGATGCCCATCAACTGTGGACTGACTGAACAAATTGTGATATGTAATTATGATAGAATAATGTTGTACTATAAGAAATTGTAAGCAGCATACACTCAGAAAAACCTGGAAAGGCTTGAATGGGCTGATGTAAAGTGAAAAGTACTGTGCACAAACTAATAGCAATATTGTAAGATGATCAGCTTTGAATGACTCAGCTATTCTCAGAAATACAATAATCCAAGACAACTCTGAAGGACCTATGGTGAAAAATGCTTTTGTTAACATTATTTTTCCAGAGATTTTTTTCTGTCTGTTTTCTTTCACAACATGACTATTAAGGTTATGTTTTGCCAACTACACATGTGTAATAACCTGTATTGAATTGCTTGCCTTTTCAAAGGGGAGAAGGGGAGGGAGAAAGGGATGCAATTCGGTACTCAGAGTTTTAAAAACAAATGTTAAAAATCGCTTTTGCATATACCTGAGGAGAAATTAAATACTAAATAAACATACATATATACAATAAAAAAAAAAACCTCTGGGAAAGATTAATGAACTTTCATATTTGAAGCAATTGTTCCAATAAGCAGAACTGATTCCCACTTTAGGCTGTCTGTGGGAAATTAGTTTATGGGGTGGGGAGGAATCCTGTAAAACACGTTACTTTGCTGTCGTTTCAGCTTTGGCCATGTTGAATTACAGAAATAAAGTTAAATAACCAAAGTCTGTAGAACAGCTAAAAACATCTTGGTAGATTTTAGAGGTTAAGGAGATTAATCATTGAGTAATTTGAATATTTCTCATTTTTAAGATTACATGGGAGAATTCCTGAGATTGTAGGTAATTCCAGGAACTCAGTCCTCTCTTAAATATTTAGTAAATTCTCAGGTACCACTCTGTTGAATTTGTTTTAAGGAAAAGTAAGAATTAAATCATAGAAAACGTAAAATGCTATTTGGACTTCCCCTGAAAATCAATAGTTTCATTGTTTTAGGGCAATGAAAAATGGAGCTAGTTTGAAAATCATTCTAGAGTGAGGGGAAAATATAGCTCTCTGAAAAGAGAAGAGTTTGTTTAAACCAAAGATCTCCTGTAACACCATCCCTATCACAATTCAGAGACCCGCTCCCTCTTATCCTGTTAATCCATCTCATCTCAGATCAGGTTCCCAAATATAGGTGTTAAAATAAAATGTTGGAAAAATGTAGGAAAACTTGAATTATGTTCCAGTTGCAGAAATGTCTTACCTGTGTAATCTCAAGCAAGTTATCTCATTTCTACCCCAGTTTCCTGATAAATAAAAAGAACATTAATAATGGTGCCTACCTCCTAGGGTTGTTGTGAGGATCAAAATGATATAATGATTATAAAATGCTTAAAATAGTGACTGGCATATGATAGACATGGTATTATTTCTTCAATTGAATGTTATTGTTCCATACCTGATAACTCTAAAGTGGATTGGAAAAGCCAAAGGTGATAGGATTAATGATTTTTATATGGGAAAATTTGGTAATGCAATTAACTGAAGTGATGTCATCTGAAGTTTTCTTTTCTTGTTTTAAATGCATGAATATAGTTTCTGTTATTGTATTTCTAAATTCTCTTATGCTGTGAAAACTGAGGGACCATTGTAATACAAATGCTATTGGACAAGACTTCCCTTTAATCTGGATGCTGTTACACATACATTGGCTTTTAAAAGAATGCTATAAAAATTGATATTTGAAAATTGTTAAGTACTTAATGAGGTACATTTTGTTATAAAACAAATAATAAGTTTGCTAAAAGCAAATCTTTATTTGAAAATTTTTGGCTACTATGAAAATATATGATACTTTAAAGATGTAGCTTCAACATATTCAGAATGCGTCACCTATTAGATGTTTGCTATTTCTTGGAAGCCCCAGAATATGGTTAATTTTATTTTATAAGTAAAGGATAAAGGAAATGTTAACTGTTAGGGAAACATCATGAAAGATATTCAAGCCCTAAGTTATGTTTAGTGAAATTTTGTTATTTAAAATAAAAATTCTTGGGACTGTAATTACTATTGTTTAGAGTTTTGATTACAGGGATAATTGTCTGAATTGTCATGAAGCCAATAGTAGAAAATAGCATGTGCTACAGTCTGGGAACCACTAAAGGTAGATGGATGTCCGTGCCCAGGAAAATTTTGGGGTGAGACCTTGGAGTGGCCTATGTAGGATCCTCCTAATTGTATTTCCCCACTGTGCTATTTCCTTTCTGAAAAGGAAAATTCTCCAACTGGCTAATCTTGAGCTTTGCTTTTAACACCCTGTAATTATATGATTGGCTGTCAAATATGACTCATGCCTGGAATCAAACAGAGCTAAGAGAGTTTTCCCCTGTGCTATGGTATATGATATTGTTATGACTGTTTCTCTTCTTTTCCTTTTTATAGCAAATTTCTATAATCAAGAAGTTTTGTAAGCACATTGAAAATCTGTTAAAGACTAAATTGATATTGAAACATGTCTGAGTTACTGTAATAAGATTCGGGTTATGAATATTTTAAAACTTTAACCTGTATTTGTGGTCAATTTATAATATAGGAAAGATATCTTCCTGAAAAGGAAAATGATTAGGCGAAGTGATAAAAACAAAGATGTAATAGAAATGGTTTCTAAGTAAATGAAATAGCAAATTTTGAGAAAAACAACAGGATTAGACTGTTTTCTCTAAGAACTATATACATATGTATGCAATTGCCTTTGAAATTTGTCTATCATGAAAATTTAGGCTTTGAGTATGTTTTGGTAATAAGTTCTCAAAATTGAAGATTTTACATGTAAATTGTGTTAATAATTGTAAAGAAAGTGAAATTATTTTCCCATTTTTTTAAACTATCTACCTGATAATTTTATAAGACAGAAGAGCTCATTTTATGATTGGATCCTCATAAATTTTTAAAAGATTCTTACATCAGGTATAGGATTTAAATAAGATTAGAAACAGCAAATGGTATATAAGCTGAAATTCTCTGAAGTTTCAAAATTTGAGGATCAGATTTACCTAAATGTATTGTCTTATTACTAGCAGAATTATCTAGGAACTCTTAGATTTAGAACCAGAGAAGCAAAGCCCACTTCAGAGCTATATTGAGAATAAAACCTATTGTCCAAGAAAAACTCTCTAGGGACCAGATAACTATATGAGACATCCGAGACTCAAAATGTGCTGGTTAAGTGAATATTGGGAATAGGTTTCTAGGATATAAGGAGACTTGATTTTAGTTAACATTGGTAATAATTAATGCATTGCTTTGGTCTTTTATCTCTAGTCTGGTTTCTGACCTCAGCCTTGAGAACCCATTTAAGTTTTCTTAGTGACCTTGGTTACTCCTTTCTGAATACTAGTCCATTGTGAGTCCTTTGGTAGTTTGAGCTGTAATCGGATGTTAATATAACTATGATCATAAATGTATGAAAAACTTTATTACATTGTTTGAACCCAGCCTTACATGGCTAGGAAACTGAACTATCTCTATTTGTTGTTTAGAGACTCTTAACCAGGGATCTATGATATGCTGATGAGAAACACAAATCCAAGTATTGATATGAAGAATTTTCTCACAATTATACATTTTAAGCAATCCATATCTGAAAACTGGCCCTGTACTGATTAATCAATCATTGTTTCTAAGGGCCTCTACCAGGTACTTCTGACTATTCCCACAGCTGCCAAAATTGTGAGTGTGGATTCCTGGATCATCTGAAGAAAGCTCCCACCTCTGAGTGAGTGGCAGAACCCTTCATGAGTCTCAAGGTTCAAGGGACAAAATGACCAGATGAGGCAGCTTTCCCAAAATTCTGAGAAGGGTTGAGTATACTGTCCTAGTTGCTTGTTTTTTTTCTTCTTTTGTTATGTCCCTGACCATGAAGACCTTAATTTCCTATTGAGAGTTTTTCAATGATAATTACAATACGCTTTTCCAGTAGGTCGTCTCAAGAAACTGGTCTCCTGAGATAAAAATGCCATTTCATCATCACTGAGGGGGATGGGCTAACAAAATGCTAGATCTGCCACCTTCTTTCCTAAATTCCCATAGCTTCCCCTTAACCCAACCTTTTGTCCTGGTCCAATAGGCTTCTTGTGGCATCTTGGCTTATATCTGCCTCTTCTTGTTTGGCCAGAAAGGGAGAGGTTCTTTCGGACTCTCTCCTTTTGGCCAAAAGGGGGAAATGTCAGGATCCAAGATCTCTGGTCTGTTTTTAGACACCCTCTTCTCCAGAGCTAAGACCCAACAAGCAAGATGTGGCCTGAGGTTGACATACCAACAATCCTTTGTACTTGGATGAACTTTGCTGCAACTAAATCACAGAACTGATGGTCCCTGAACTTGGGCAAGCACTAACAGGCCCAGATATGAAGTCCTGATGTGAATGGACATTTTGGGACTGAACAACTTTGCCTCACTATTGAAGTTGTGCCTTACCACTGTTGCTACACTACACTATTTGATTGTTTATCTAGCCACAAATATATTAATTAAGGTTCCCCACTGCCTCAGGTCTCCTACTACAAAAGGCCCCAACACACATATCTAATTTCACTGCTACAGTGTAATAAAGAAAGTTTTTTGCTTTTAACCTGTGTGAGCTCTTTGGTACGTTTGGAAATAATAGTGGCTGCAAACCTCTGTGACTTTTGTCATTTGTCACCAGAGTTGACAATGATTTAAAGTTATGGACCACATCTTGCAAGTATTTGGAAAATTGGCAGAATCTAAAGAAGTCTGAACTGCAACAGTACTGAGTACAGTGGGGTTCCTTTGATCGCAATGCAATTAATGTTTTGCAATTTACTCTTGATTCTTCTGTTCCCAAGACTGAGGACTCTGAGTGGGATGTCTTTTTCCAATGTTTCCTTGAAACAATCAAGCAGGAATCTGAATCCGAAATCTCTTTCTTTCAAGCGAATAGTTGACAATTGAGATCAGGAAAAAGGAAGGTTGAGAATGAGGTCTGTGACCTTCAGGAGGAGGTCTCCAAATTAAAGGAGAAAAAACAAATCAAAAGTTGAAGTGAAGGCTTTACATAGTGATACAGTAGAACTTAAAGAGGCCCAGAAACAGACCTCTACTTCCCCTCTGCCTTTAGACTTTCCCCCTCAAGACAAGCCCTAAGCCCTTGGAGTGATTCTGTGTGCTTCTATTGTAAAAAGTCAGTAGAAAAAAAATTGCTGCAATCTACAGCCTAAACTGTGGAGCCACCAAATACTGCCTCCTACCTCCTCTGACTAGAGGCCTCAGCTGAAAGAGATCAATTAGTCCATCTCAAATTGAAGGGACTCTGAGCATAGAGAGGGGACTTACATTTTTTTCAAACTAATTTTTTTAAGACGCTAGGCTATTGTTTAGGTCTAGGGAACCATAAAGAGGTTTGGGCGGCTCAGGACCCCAAAATACCAACACACCAGGTCCTGCTGAATGAATTCAACTCAAGACTTCTTCCAGCCAAAGCAAAGCAAAGTTTATTAAAGGTTCGGCATGCTGAGTCGACTTTTAAGGAACCTAAGCATTTGTGGTGCTTGTATTGACAAGCAGGCCATATAGAATCTCAGCTAGACAAGATGTTTGCTTTTTCTCCTCTCCACCTACCAGCCCAAGCAGGGAGAAGATATGGGAGCCAATAGCCAGATGCTCCCTTTCTCCTCCCCAACCAATTAATTTGAATAAACCTCTTACCTTTGATAATGTAGCTCACTGAGCTATGCAAATCTCTCCGCCAAGCAAAGCAAAATTGTCAGAATGGTAATTTAAGCAGGGAGGCAGTTAAAGGGTGATTACAGTTTAATTTTTTTTAACTGTTGTTAAGTAATTTGTTAAAACTTTAAGTGGGAATTGATCTCAAACATTAGACATTGTAAATCCAGGTCTAATTGAACCCCAAAATTAAGGTTTGTAGATTACGTTCAGTTTATAACTAGGGATCAGTTTGGCTTCTTGGTCACCAAATAGAATTTTAAGCTTGGAACTGTCACCATGTGGTTTTAAAAAAGAATTTATTCATAATATTGGGCTCTCTTTTTGATACTAACAATAGGTGGGCTTTCAATAAATTGAGAATACCATTTCCTGTTGAAGAGAGAGATGGGAGAGTTGATTCAAAATTCAAAATGTGAATGAATTCACTTAGACTTTCTCTGTAACCAATGGGAGCTTTATTGATGCAAAAAGCAGCAGGCCTGGGATTTACTAGGAGCTAAACAAAGGCAGTGATATAGGAAAAGGACCAAATTTATATAGGATGATTTTAAAGTTTCCTTATGGGGGTTGGAGATCTAGGGTAAGTCTTGCTAGATAAAGAAGTCTTGCAAGATAAAAGACATGGGAGGGGGGCGGCAGGGAAGACTATGAATGACACAAGATAAGGGAGACAAAGAAATCCCATTCCCCAGGATGAGGGGTGGGGACAAGGAATTATATGGTCCAGGATAAGGGGAAGTTTTGTGGTAAGAAGAGACTTTAGAGCACCTTCAGAAAATAAACCAGAGGCTTCACAGAGTCAGTCCTTAATATTGTATCTACATCAAAACATTTATATTTAAGTATTGCCTAATTTACTTTAATGGTGCACTGAGAGAAATCTGCCACATGGCCCCTAATATCCCAAATAGTTGAAATAAAGCCCAGAAGATTTAAATTATTTAATTAATTTATGTAGTGTGGTAGTTCTTGATAATCTTTTAGTGCCAAATGTGGTCTAATTTTCTTATCAAATTTATTTCAAATAACAAAATACTGGTCACCAATTGTGTGAGTAGCCACAATCAGCACTGATAGATACCCAAAATGCAAATGAGATAAAATCATTGCCTTTGAAGAGTTTTCAGTCTACTATGATTATATACCATATATAGAGATAATTGAAATACAGAATAATGTATGGTTTATATAAACTATATAAAAATGCATTTTCTATGTACCATGTAACAAAGTTAGAATTAAAAGGCAATTCCGGTTATCCCATTGAAATTCTTCATTTAAAAAAATTCTTTTCCTTTTACATCACCCACATTTCCCATTATGCCTATTATACCCATTATATTTCTTTCTTCCATCTCCCAGAAAGTGATCATTCATAACAAAGAATACAAAACATTAATGGTCAACCCAGTTCAACAAAACTAACCAAAATATTTAAAAATATCTGACATTTTAAAGTGTTCTACACTCACAGTCTCTCAAAGAAGGGAGGAAAATGTTTTAGCATATCTTTTCTCTGAGATCAAGTTTAATCAATATATTATCATAGCTTTCAATTTCAATAAAATTCAGGCCTAGCACTCTATCCACTGCACCACCTACCCTCCCTGTTATCTTTTGTAGTTGCCTATATTCCTCATCAAGTTAAAAATCTATGCCAAGCCACAGCTGTGAAAGGTAACCACTCTAGTCCTCTTCTATTTTTTGTAATGAGAGACATGCAGGTAAAGCATGAACAGCAGGTCAGCACCCTGCTAAAGGAGACCCAAAAAATGCTGAAGAAAATAACACCTTGAAAAATAGGCTGACTCAATTGGCAAAAGAGGTTCAAAAGGCCAATGAGGAGAAGAATGCTTTCAAAAGCAGAATTAGCCAAATGGAAAAGGAGGTTCAAAAGCTCACTGAAGAAAACAGTTCTTTCAAAATTAGAATGGAACAGATGGAGGCTAATGACTTTATGAGAAACCAAGAAATCACAAAACAAAACCAAAAGAATGACAAAATGGAATATCATGTGAAATATCTCATTGGAAAAACAACTGACCTGGAAAATAGATCCAGGAGAGACAATTTAAAAATTATGGCACTACCTGAAAGCCATGATCAAAAAAGAGCCTAGACATCATCTTTCATGAAATTATCAAGAAAAATTGCCCTGATATTCTAGAACCAGAGAGCAAAATAAATATTGAAAGAATCTACTGATCACCACCTGAAAGAGATCCTAAAAGAGAAACTCCTAGGAACATTGTGGCCAAATTCCAGAGTTCCCTGGTCAAGGAGAAAATATTGCAAGCAGCTAGAAAGAAACAATTCAAGTATTGTGGAAATACAATCAGGATAACACAATATCTAACAGCTTCTACATTAAGAGATCGAAGGGCATGGAATATGATATTCCAGAAGTCAAAGAAAATAGGACTAAAACCAAGAATCACCTACCCAGCAAAACTGAGTATAATGCCTCAGGGGAAAAAATGGTCTTTCAATGAAATTGAGGACTTTCAAGTATTCTTGAGAAAAAGACCAAGCTGAAAAGAAAATTTGACTTTCAAACACAAGAATGAAGAGAAGCATGAAAAGGCAAACAGAAAAGAGAAGTCATAAGGGACTTACTAAAGTTGAACTGTTTACATTCCTACATGGAAAGACACTATTTGTAACTCTTGAAACTTTTCAGTATCTGCGTAGAGGATGTGATTACACACACACACACACACACACACACACACACACACAGAGCACAGAGTGAATTGAATAGGATGGGATCATATCTTAAAAAAATGAAATGAAGCGGTGAGAGAGAAATATATCAGGAGGAGAAAGGGAGATGTGGAATGGGGCAAATTATCTCTCATAAAAGAGGCAAGGAAAAGACTTTTTAGTGGAGGGAAAAAGAAGGGAGGTGAGAGAAAAACATGATGTTTACTCTCATCACATTCCACTAAAGGAAGGAATAAAATGCACACTGATTTTGGTATGAAAACTTATCTTACAATACAGGAAAGTGGGGGAGAAGGGGATAAGCAGGGTGGGGGGGATGATGGAAGGGAGGGCAATGGGAGGAGGGAGCAATTGGAAGTCAACACTCTTGGGGAGGGACAGGATCAAAAGAGAGAATAGAAGCAATGGGGGTCAGGATAGGGTGGAGGAAAATATAGTTAGTCTTATACAACACAACTATTATGGAAGTCATTTGCAAAACTATACAGATATGGCCTATATTGAATTGCTTGCCTTCCAAAGGGAAGGGGTGAGGAGGGAGGGATGAAGAGAAGTTGGATCTCAAAGCTTTAGGAACAACTGTCTAGTACTGTTCTTGCTACTAGGAAATAAAAAATACAGGTAAAGGGGTATAGAAAGTTATCTGGCCCTACAGGACAAAAGAAAAGATGGGGACAAGGGAAGGGAGGGATGATAGAAGAGAGGGCAGATTGGTGATAGGGGCAATTAGAATGCTCGGTGTTTTGGGGTGGGGGAAGGGAACAAATAGGGAGAAAATTTGGAACCTAAAATTTTGTGAAAATGAATGTTAAAAGTTAAATAAATTAATTTATAGAAAAAATAATGGGGGAAGTGGTTTTTGTTCAGAATTTATTTGTTTCCTCAGCCAGAGATAATTGAGAGATTGCAGATAGATACTATTCTAGCCCATGATCCTTCTTGGAGACTGGAGGAAAGAACAGCCTGCCTCTTTAACACTCAGGGGTTTACCTGCTCTTTTCCCCCTCTTCTGATATGTTAGCTCTTCCAGTATCTTCTCTTGTTCTCTGCAGAAGTGGGCTTAACTTCAGATCATATCTACCCTTATAACCCACAAAAGCCAAATGTCTATGTCTAGAGAAGTGATCTGGGTACATATCTTACGTATTGACAGTCTCACTGGGCCCTTCAGGCATCTCCAGTCATCCTGAGGAATATCAGGTCTCTGGATTCAGATGGCTGTGGAGGAAAAGTGAGGCTGGTGACCTGCACAGCCCTCCCTCACTCAGATCAAAGTCAAGTGCAATTCATGTCATCATTTCTCTGATGGCATGGTCTTCTTCGGCAACAAAGGAAGAACACACAACTGATAGTCTAAACCTTTTGTTCCTACAAATGAATTGTATTGTTTTTGTCTAGGTCAGTAAATATGTAGTAGAAGTATTACACAAAACCTGTAAATTAGTTTAAGTAATCTTGTCATTTTATAACATATGTCACTGAATATTCTTTCATTTATTTGAGTTTAACTTTTTTTTTCTTTAAGTTGTTTTTTGGTAATTATGTAGGTCTTTCAAATACTACATTTTAAAGATGAAGTAATTTTTTTTACACAGGAAATAAGAAAGAGAGCCAGTATTTCAATCTAGAATTTCAAGTTCCAAATAGAATACCCGTTCCAGTACGAGAACAATTCCAGTGTATTCCTGAAATGAATATTTCTGGAAGACAATATATTCTTTGATAAGGTATAGTATATGAATATATATAAACATGAAGGTAAGGTGTATAAGTGCTGATATATGCAGAATTGTATTCTATTTTTTAAAATCTCCAGCCCTAGAATACATGAATTTTATTGACTTTAGCTGTCTGTCCTATTAAAGTCTAATTTTTTTTTCTCTTTCTCAAATGAAAATAAATAGGACCTGAAGGAAAATAAAAGGGCAAAAATCATTCTTACTTTTCTTACATTCCTATTGTGAAGCAAAAACAGTCAATGAAACTGTCCAGAAATACAGTCCTGTTTGCCCACACTATCATCAGTGGGTCATATCTAATGTTTATAAAGTCCAATATATCAGTTTCTATTTTAGAAAATGAGGTAGCTAATGATACACTAACAACTACCACAATACAGCATGAATCATATTACTATTATTCTCTAAGGTACTGTTGCACATATGTCGGCACTAATCTCTTTAGAAGAATTCTTCAAGTCAATATTTATGAAAACACAGTAATACTGTTTATAGTAAAGGCTTTAGAAATATTACAGTATGCAATATACTATACTATGAAAACCCCTTAGCAAAGGTGACAGACACAATTTTTATACTAAAAGTAAAATAAATTCCCCCTGTTCAAAACAGCCAGCCTGCATATTTTTTGAAACCATGTTATTTTAACATTAAACTCTGTATTGTGCCTCTTGGAAACATCCAAATGCATCAACTATCATCTACAATCAATCACCAAAAAAATGATCTCTCAATTTTTGTTTAAAATGAAGTACAATAGCGATATTTCATAACAATGAATAAAATATCAGTTTGCAAAAAATGTTATTGATATTCCACTTTTAATATAATCCTAATACTATACTCAAACTGTAGAAACACAGATGCTCCATAATGACTTTTAAAAGCATTGCTGTAAACTGTAGAAACTGTAGAAAGGTATAACAGATGGCAGAGGACATAATGTAGAGTTGATTAGGTGCTTCAATTACTAAAAATACCTTGTTTTATTTCTTTTATACTGCTGCTTTTTGGTATTATAAACATGATCAGCTCACCAGGACAGTAGGACTATAATGAATTCTTATTTTTAACTTCTATCTATGAGAAGAGCTTTGTGACATTGTTTATTTATAAAAGATTAATTGAATTGTATGTTTCCTTAGAGAATAAAGGTAAAATGAATCCCCTCCCCAATTCCTTAATATATACATTTCATTAAATGCCATAGATAAACAATGAGGAAACAGAGTAGAGTATAAAGACACTGTGGGTAGTCTTTTCCCCAAGTCTTTCCTTTTTATTTTCTGTATAGCAGCCTATGAAATAGGTTTGGACTCATAGTCCAAACTAATAACTTTGGCTGTGAAACTGGATATATAACAAAGTAAAATCAAGAAGGTACAATGATAAAATTAACAGAGTAACAACACTAGATTAACTACTTTCCTGAGATGATCACTTTGGGAACCCCAAGGGACTAGAACTCTACACAAGAATGGACCAAAACTAAATAAGAATAAACTACCCAAACGTTCTAATCTTCCTAATGGTTTCTTTCAGTCTCTCTGAAACACTATCCCTACACTATCTGAATTTTTCCTCTTCCTGACCTGAATCCCAAGGTATGGAATTAAATTAAATTACACCAGCATGTGAAGATCATGTGATCATATACAGAGAGTAGAAAGAGATCATCTAATATAACCTATTCATTTTACATGTAACAGGTAACTGGACAATGAAGACCACCCACAACAGGCTGAGGGCAAGCTACTTGGTGAACCAGGTTGATGATATAGAATGGAGGGGCCTAGATTTCCACTTCAGAGCATGTGTAAATATTCTGTAACAAGCTCCTTCCTGTTCACTTACTTGGTAGTAAATAAAAAGTTCTTTGATGTGTTACTTTGCAAGAGTTGAATGTATATACAAATATATATACCCACATTGTCCAGCCCCCCATTATATACAGATAAAGAAAGTAAACTCCATAAATTAACTGATTTACCTAAGCAAACCAAGGTAGTAAGCTGAATTTGAACATAAGCTCTCAGACTCCAAAATCAGAGCTATTTCTCTCGTACCATAATCAAAAGAATATGTGAGTACATATATATAGAAATATATGTATATACACACATATATGCATATATTTATATACACATATGTGTATATACATATAAATATATGCTATATCTAGATATAGATATATGCTTCCTTTACTATTGGTTTACTTATAAGTTTCTTCCAAATAGGCTCACATTTCAAGAGCAAGGCTAATAATAACTTGTCTATGACCAATTCCAGAGTCATTGAACTTGAAAAATTAATTTAGGATCTGAAACAAAGTCCTGAAAGATATTTGTGAGACTAAGATAGATGTCTAATGAAGGGCAGTTTGGAGACTATTTTTGTAATCTGCAAATGTGAGGAAACTAGAGGGAGTTCAGAAAAGAGTGACAAAGATTAAGAATAAATCCCAAGGAAATGTTAAAAGAAAATTGGGTTCCTTAGCCTGGAATAAAGAAGATTTAAGGATTAAGTTAACTATTTTCTTTAAGAATGCCAAAAATTTTAAAGCAGTAATATGTCAATTGTTTTCAATATTTTTAACAAACAAAAAATATCAAATCAAAACAGAAAACCAGTTCCTTGGATATAGTAGATGAAAAATAAATGTTTAACTACAATTGAATTCGATATCCATTAGAAAGAATTTTTAAGGGGTATGATTAAAAAAATCTTTGAGGGGACTGAAGGTACTGTAGCATAATGATAAAATATACTTAAATTGACTCCTCTAAGGTTACACAAATAATGAGTGACTGTAAGAATTAAAAACAAGATCACTTGCCTCCAGCTTGAACACTTTCTTTTGAACAACATTGCCTTCCAAGGAAATATATCCCCTCCCTAAAGATTTTCAGGAACAGAACCTTCTTTAAGATACTTTAATCTAAGGCAAGAAAGACTGGACAAAGTATACTCTCCACAATTTCTTTTCAATTCTGAAGTTTTATGATCATTTTATTTCCATCTAAAATAGAATTTTCACTGAAATATAAAGTAATCATTGGTCAAATAGATTATGAATACTGTCATTATCTCTTTAAAGAAAAGAAATAGAATCTTCAGGATACTGTCATTATCTCTTTAAAGAAAAAAAATAGAATCTTCAGGATAGGCAATATCATCATCTTTCTACAGAAAAATGTCACCTGAGAAGACACAGGGTTAACTGTCATCTACGAGGAGTCTGTAACAATTGTAGAGAACTGAATTTAGCTCTTATTCTGTGCAGAAGATATCACTGAAGAAGACATACCATGGAGAATTCTTGAGAAACTTTGTCATCCTTAGAGAACTGAATTGTTGAACTGTTGCTCCAGCATCTGTGAAGATTCACCAGTTGCTGCTGATGACTGAACGTGACTCTGTTTATGACTTTTCTTATAACTGAAACATTTATATCATTGCATGATCTATTATTGTTAAAAATTACATAACAAGTTTACAATCCAGTTTAGGACTACTGGAAAGAGATTTATGGGAAAATAAGTTTCTACTTTGTTTTAAAATATGAACTGGGAAAGAAGTTCAAAGTTAATTGAGACATGCTGCATTTTAGTAATTTATGAGAAGTTATCAGAAGTAATGAGTTAAATAGAAGTCTGGTGGCTAGGATGTGTTTGTCACTGGGAGAATCTGAGGGGTATTGCTAAGCACCTTTTACTACTACAATATATCCATAACCCATGGGATTGCTACATGAGGGTTTGGAAAAACAGATTTGCTTGTGGAATTTGACAACTTGAATAGAAAATAATATAAACCTAAAGGAAATGTGAGAGAAAGAACAAATCATAGAAGCAATAGATAATTTTATCAAAAATATCACAATGAGACAATATATCAAAACTTTTGCGATGTAGACAAAGCTTAAGGGAAAATACATCCATAAAGATTTTCATCAACAAAAGAGGGAAAGAATAGAACATGGTAATTAACAAAAAAGTTAGAAAAGCAGAATTTTTTTTTAAATCAGCTAAACACAAAACTATAAACTCTGAAAATTAAGAAACAAAATTTTAAACAAAATATTTAATTGCTCTATAGACTAGGAATTCTTTTAATAAGAAGAGTTAAAAATGAGGATAAATCCTTACACATATTTTTTGCCATTTTCTGTGCTTCTCTAAGCATATTTAGCAAGGAAATGGAAGACTGTGACTAGTCAAGGAAATTTAAAGTAAAAGAAAATGGGAGTGTCACTGGAAAAAAGCATGCATCATTGATCTTGTCTACAGGTTAACTGAGAACATTTTAATGCTTCACAAACCATGTTTTTTTCTAATTTTTTTTTTTTTTTAGATTTAAGACTCACTTAATAACTCTATATAAGGCAACCAATAAGAGTGGATTCCTTCTAAGCAATAATTCAATTTAGGGGTACTCTGAGCACTTTAAACTTCACAAAACCCTCTTGGGCTTTCAGTTCCACTTGAAAGCATGCTTTCCACTCCAATCCATTACTTTTTCCCAACCTCACCTGAAGAACAATATGTATAGGATCACAGGAATTTAGAGTTTGAATGGAATTTAGAGGTCATATATCTATGACCCTGGTTTTAAAGACAAGGAAATGTAGAGGTTAAATTACTTTCCTGAGGCCACATAGATAAGAAGAAGCATAGCTCGGGTTTGAACTCATGTTTAAATCCAAGTTCAGTATTCTTTGCAGTATATACTGGAATGTGATATATCATAACTCCACTAAGTCTTCTCTCCTCCTGGCCAAATACCCCTTCCCTCCCACTTTAACTCATTGTTATAAAGTATTGTCTCAGGATCTTTTCATCAATCGTGTGCTCTTCCTCTGGATGCTATCTACTTTAACAATGACATCCCTTAATATAGTGTCTTGGGTATAGGATAGCAGTTACATTAATACACTATTGAGGAAGCTGAAACAGGTCCCAAAATTTCAAGAAATATATCAGCTTACCCATTCCCATTTTTGAAATTTCTCTCCCTAATTTGTTCTATTGGTTTTTTATTCCCCACTCCCATGAAAACTTCCTTTTTCTTCAAATTCCTTCCTTTTTCCCAATCCTACTTGGATACCTCAATGGAACCCTCACTGTATATAAGAAGGGAAAGGTTTTTGCCAGTGACCTTTGAGTTGATCAAAGGACATAGCCAAACTCTATCACTTGGGAGATTTTTTCCACCTGTACAAAATAGCAGAAATGGCTGTAGAAGTGACAGTGTTATTTGAAGAATAAAATATCATTGTTTATTTTTTTCTATAATTATCCTGCCTAATAACAAAAGGACAATAGCTGATTTTGATACCCAAGTTTCATTGTAAATAGGCAGAATGTTGTCATGAATATGCAAAATATTATGATTATTGCCATACCTAATTGCATTTGAAACATGCTGGCCATAAAATAATTAATTAGCAGTACAGAAAAGCTTCATGATACCAGCTATAAATACTAAACATAACTAATTATTTCAGTAATAAAATGTTTCTAAGTAATTTATAACCCAGCCCATGTTTAGAAGTAAGTTCTCTCTTTATCCTCCTGCATTCTGGCTCTGTAACCCAAGGTTCTCTATTTTGCAATATTGTGGGGATGAGTGGATACCAATTTGAACACAGACTAAAATGAAACTAATCTAGGATTTTCAATGTTCTTTGAGATGTTGAATGATTTGTTGTGGGAAATGCAGGCAGAGTCTTTTGTTGTTGACATCAAAAGTGGTAGGTCACTCTGGACCTGCTGAGTACATTCTGAGCTCAAGCAAAAATTGATTTTCTTTTTCAAAAAGCATCTGGCACTACAATGAATAGCCTTCTTTCGATTTTTCTTCTCCAATGAAGCATTCAGTGAATGCAGCAGGCATAATAGGCTGAAGTAAACAGTGTCAGGTTCTGTTATATCAAGAGCTCTTTTAAACCAAGCAGACAAGCTACCATCATTGCCTAAAACCCTGTAAATCATGGCAGAGTCAGAAAATGAGTTTGTTTCCTGACAACTGTTTTCATGTCATCTTGAAAAATGGAAGGAGACGCTTTCCTAATTACTA
Organism: Notamacropus eugenii; assembly: GCF_028372415.1. NCBI lineage: Eukaryota > Metazoa > Chordata > Mammalia > Diprotodontia > Macropodidae > Notamacropus > Notamacropus eugenii. The sequence continues at coordinate 349,781,137 of NC_092874.1, read as the reverse complement.
CAGCTGTGACATGCTCCATTATGATACTGGTTCATCAATGAGCAAAGCTAAAGTGCCCAGGTGAGGTGGTAATAGAATTAGAACCTCGCCGAGTTATATTCTTTTGGATTCTGGAGAGCAACCTCTCCTAATCTCTCATAAAATGTTGGTAAATATTCAGCTTCATCTACTAAACTCTCATAAGGATTACTGGCCCTTTTGTTCAGTTGGGGCAGTACAGGAAGTAGGCCAACATCCTTGCAAAGCCCTCTATTATAGTTTTGTGTTGACAGAAGATCCTGTAATGAATTCATAACTAGCAGAGCTGTCTGAGAAGAACTGATGTTGTTAAAGTGAGTTTGGGGGACAGGATGAAACTGTCTATGAAAAAGTAGAATAGAAAAATATGTTCAAGTGTATTTATTCAAGTCTTGATAATGATAACTTCATAAAGACATAATTTATTTCCCATCCCTTCTAATCATTCAATAAACCAAAAGTCTATTAAAATTGTTAAATGTTTAACAAGATTAATATCTTGTGATCATTTTATAAGTTATAAGCATCTTTGACCAGATCAATAAAAAAGCAGCACAATTGATTGAGAGGATCAGTTATACTTTTGGGGCTTACTTATAAAATTGCAGCTAGTCTATTTGTTGTCTCAGTCCAGAGTGGTCCATTGAAAAAAAAGGGAGATTTTACTTCTGGGAGTTGAGGATTTTAGTTCAAGCCAGGCCCCTGAGAGGGAATTGCTCTTGGGGAATGAGTTTCTGCCCTTTACTTTTCCCTCTCCTCCTTCACTGGTCATGTCATGGGAGAGGAAAAACCAATAGGAGAAGATATATCCATCCCAGATCAACAAAAGATACACTAAATACAAAAGTAGATAAAGATGGATACAGGAGGAATAAAAAGTTTCAGGTAGTGTGATCCTTCCCTCATCCCATGTCATGGTGGAGAGTATGCCAGCAATAGACTCTATAAAGGGGTAAATCATGTAGAAATGTGATTCAGCAGAGAGCGCCACCTAAGGAGCACTTCATGAGAACTCCCTGAAGCAAGAAAATAAATCTTAGTACCCTCATGTGTGAGTTATATCCCTTTGCCACATTTATTTTTTGTTTGAACACACGTTTGCTGTGAACCTTGTGTGTGAAGAACTGTGTGAGGCAGATTTGGGCGGGGGGGGGGGGGGGCGGGGAGTGAAGAAGGATGGAAGAATGTTTTGTAACAGTATTCTTTCATTACCACCTTAACCTTTTCTAAAAGTCAATTGAGGCTATTAGCTGACAATAAATGGGAAGCACACTGGTTGGAGCTCCTGAGCCCTAGAATTCATGAGTACTGGAAATCTCAAACACTTTCATTTACATATAAATGTAGAAGGAGTAATTACTCCCTAGGGACCTTTAGTTTAAGTAGCATTGGGGGATGGGGGTGGTAAAGAACAAAAAGAACAAGTTTTCTTTTTATATATTTGAATATCTCCTACACATTCACTTTGAGAATAATGGTAGCATATTGGATAGAGAAGCGGAAATGGACCAAGGAATACCTGGGTTCAGTTCCCACTTCTGATATACACTAACTATGTGAATTTGAATAAATAACTTAATCCTCTCATCAATCCCAAATAACTCTGTGAGATTAGAAATTTCCTGTTAGCTGTCCACATGCATTGGTAGAATCAGTTTTCTCAGTGAATTTCGCACATGAGTGAAATTGCAGCACAGGACCAAATTTAACGTCAGAACCACAAAATCACTGTGTCTCCCCAGGCCCAGTTAGTAGGAACAACTTCTGTCCTCTGATATTTTAGGAACACTTTCTGAAGTTCATTACACCATTGTCCATTTAACTGGCTTATTCAGACTTCTCAAAAGAGTTGGAATGCCATATCATCATGCAAAAAATGCACAAAATTCAAGGCACATACCATTTTCATCTAGTAGATTCAGGAATTCCACTTACAACTTTTTTGTAGCTAATTCTTTTGCGCAATATTCACTGGAGTTGCCTATGTGTCACAATTGTTACATATCACTGGTGGAAGAAGGAAATATGAGAATGTAATATGTGGTTGAAAAGCTTCTCTTCCTCACTCTCTACAGGATAAAAGGTGTAAATAGAATGCAAGTATGGGGAAATTAACCTCACTGTAAAGTTGTATTGTCATGATAATTTAGAGAATGGGAGGATTTTTTTTTTGAGTAAAAGTTAATCATTTTTTTCCTTCTCTTTTTTGTTATCTCTTAATTATATTCATTAAAACTGATAGCAGAAATTGCTTCTCTTTAAATTTCCTCCTGTCTTGATTTAGTTCTTAGGCTTTTCTTAAAACAATATATTACTGTCATACCCAATTGACTTCTCTTATAAAGGAAATAAATCTTCCACATAGCTTTATTAACTGTAGCTGGAAACAGTTAATACATGCATTGAGTTCACCATGAGTGTATAAACATATATGTCTCTGTGTTTGTGTATAAACTTCCCTTCTCTTTCAATCCCAATTGCTTGACAGCCTCTGTTCTCTTTTATAAAGCCACTTTACTAGAAATTCTTTCTATATTTACTTCAGGAGTCAATAGGCAGCTGGAAAATAGCAAAGGTTTGAGTTTCCTTTGTCAGCCTGCCAGCCATTTCTCATTAACTATTTTTCTCCAAACAACTCCACCAGAAAAAAATTATAATTTTAGAAATGAAATTATTCTTGCTATTAAAGCTCTTCAAAATCTTTGGACATGGGTTCCAAGAGGTACTCAAGATAAAAAAAAAATATCCCATTTAAATTAGTGTTACTTCTGATACTGGTCAAAAGAAGGAAAGAAAATATGTCCTTTTTCTCAAACCCTATAACATATAGGCCTTAACAATGTTTGGGGATCAGCTGAATTACATTGAGGGAGAAAGGGGAAAAAGTTTCAAGTACAAAAGCAAAGGAAACAGAAGAGAAAAAATATGATTAATGATAATATGAATATGGCTAAACATTGTGGAACTGAATAATGTGTGTTCGTAGCACAGGAACCAGTAAATGGAATTGGGATTTCTATGTTAATAACATAGATTCTTGTGAAAGTCTAAGTAATTATACTTTCCACAATATACTAGTCTATATTCAAAAACGGGGTGCCCACCTTCATTTTTAGATAGTTGTCATTGCCAGAGAATTTTTCTTAAACTAAACACAAATGTAACTCCATGCAATTTATACCCATTGTTCATAGTTTGGCCCCCAGATGCTGAGCAGTACAGGTTCAATACTTTTTTTACTGGATAATCCTTGGAATATTTCAAGACTATTATCATACTTTTCCCTTATCCCCCTTTCAAAATAGTTACATATGCTTCAAATTAGACTTTCATAGCTCCTTCATCCAATAAGTGAAGGTACCAATTATCATGGTCACATTTCTCTAGATATTCTCCACCTTTTCAATGTTCTTCATAGAATCAAGTACTCAGAATTGAACACAATCATTTAGATATGATCTGACCAGAGCAGAGTATGTTTCTCTTAATGAAACTTGAAATCACGTTATTTTTTTGTCAACAAAGTTGTACTATTAACTCATATTGTGTTTATAGTCCCATGTATTTTCAAATTCTTATCTTACAGCTTGTATTGGTGAAGTTAACTCATTGAACTCATTTGAGACTTTTTGGTTAACTCTGTCAAATTTCATATTATTTTATTTTGACCCTTCTAATGAATTAATGTTGAATTGGATCCAGACTCTGTCATTCAAAGTGTTAGCTGCCCCTCCAACGTCTGTATCATCTGGAAACTTGATATATGCCTTCACTTAAATAACTATTAAAAGTAAGGCCAAGGACAGACCTTTGCAATACTCCAGAACGAGAAGCTTTCCCAGAATAGCACTAAAAGATAGATGACTATTCTTTAGAATTGGTCAATCTAAATACTCCTAACTATACTCTAACATAGACTACTTCTTTCCATCTGGTCCAAAAGCACAGAAAAAAAAAAAACCTGTCAAAAGCTTTTCTGAATTCTAGTTAAAACACATTTATGGCATTCCTCTGATCTATCAGTCTAATAATCCTGTCAGAAAAGGAAATGACACTGGTCTGACTGACTTGTTCTTGATGAAGCTATATTAATTTTTTTAATCAACATATTTTCTTTTAGGGGTTCAGTAGCTATATTTTTTTTTTATAATATGCACATTCTAGATTCTTACAAGGAAGAAATGTCAAGGTTTAAAAAATCTACCAAGTTGACAAGCTTTATTGTTCCTCATTTTTAAATGGATACATTTGCTAATTCTCCAGTCCTACACTGCCTCTCCCATTCTCTGTGCTCTTTCAGAGATCACTGACAGCAGCTCAGCAATAAAATCTTCAATTCCATGGGTTATATTTCATCTAAGTCTGATGACTTGACCTCAGAAAGGTGAGCTGATGCTCTTACTCTGCCTCACTTGTAAAGATCCAGTCTAAGTTTGAGAAAGTACTCATCCGTTCTCCGTCCTTTAAAACAATCTTAGCAGTTGATGAAGCTAGGTTTACCTTTCAGATAAGTGAGACTAGAATGCTAAAAGGTTTAGCAATTGATTGGCACTAAATCTTGACAAAATTTAGTTCTTGAGAAAAAAATGAAAAGGACTTCAGTCCTATGGGGTTCCAGTCCAAAGCTCCATACTGTCTGTGTCTCCTTAGCTAAATAATTACCGTTTAAGACCTTCATTTTCCTTATCTACTTAATGAAAGGACCGAACTAGTTATTCACAAGTTCTCTTCTAATTTTAGGATTCTTTGTACCAATTCAGAAGCATCGCCAATTAAAGTTTCAATTCTAAAATTTTCAAAAAGTACATGAGAATAAAGAATTACAGATTAACTATTTTCCTCAATGGTATTGTAAGAACAAAATGGTGTATTTTTCAGGTGGAAGGAGCAAGATGAGTGATATTTTTAACTTTTTTCATGAATGTGTTCAAAACAAATAACTACTTTTACTTATTAATGCTTCAGGTTCTTGAAGTGCTTAAGTTAAAAATAAATGCCCATGGAGCATTAAGCTCTTTATAAAGTAAGCAGCAATAAAAATAGATTATGAGGATTTGCAAGAGAGTTGTCAGTTGAACAGGTTTAATAATTTCTGTGGGATTTCTCACCATTTTGATGGCAATTTATGCTCTAGAAACTGACTTTCTGAGTTTATCAGGGTCATGGGGACTATGAGTACAGCATACTGATTTTTTTCCTTTGCAGTTAGAACACTTTTGAAGCCCAAAGCTCTGCAAATTGCACACACACACACACACACACACACACACACACATAAAAGATGCAGTTTTGTAGAACTACAAGATAGGCTACTGAGTATATATCATGCAAACATCTCACCCAACCAAAAAATAGAATATGAATACACAAGAAACATACAAAGAAAATGGCATTTTATATTATAAATTCATTTTATTATAGCTATAAAGAATGACCAGTCCTCATATCTACCACTTAGGGTAGCAACTGTGCCAGTTTTGTCAGTTGCCCTCAGAATATGATAGCACCAGAGAGAAGAAAACAGCAAAAGTTGATCAATGAGTGAGTAGAGTTGCTAAAAGTTATATCTAAGGGAAAACAATTCTTTCAATCTTAATATCATATGAAAAATGTTTTGCCAACTATCCAAAATAGTTATGCAATCAAGATAGAGATTACAATTTGGAATAAATTTTATATAGTCACTTTGTTATTAACTGCAAGATGTAAGGCAAGGTATTTCTCACCATAGACAACTGATGTTGGCTAAAATTCAGAAAACTAGTGTAAAACCAGCAGTGAGGGAAACAATTTTTTCTTGTATTCTAATTTATATAATCTTAGAAGATGGTATGACCAGGGAGGGGAAAATCTAAGAAGATCAGAATCTTCTTTTGATTTAAAAATCATGCATAACTACAAACCTTTTATTCTGTTGTGGTAAGAAACATATGGAATGTGCAAGCAACATGGGTGGGCATTGAATTTCCAAATTAATGTGAAGTCTTATTTGGTAGCAATTTTCTGTCATGTTCAAATAAAATATTTTAGAATTTTTTTGATTCATAGTGCTAAATTTATCAATGAAATTTCTGTATTTGGTCAGCCTACAATGCTTTGCTGTCACTTTAAGAAAACAAATAGCATGTGTGTTGTTCTTTTCCAAGATACTTTCAACTGTTTTTGCTATTTTTAAAAATGAAAGACAGTATGAGATATTTTAAAAGTTCATTAAAGCCTTTCCTTACCTCTGATTAAAAACCTAGCCTGAGTCAATTTCTGGAACTGAACTTCATCCTCTGCTTGTAGAGAATTCAAAGTTATTTTTGCTTTTAAAGAACATTTCTATTGGGCAAGAAGCCTTTGGATTACCACTGTGTATGTGTGAATTTAACGTTTTTAAAATATCTTCCAAGAGAAGTATATATATTTCCAAAAGAACAAACAAGAAAGCAATAATCAGATGCCCTACTAGATCCATCAGCTCCAATAAGGAGAAACCTTCTTAAGGAGGCAGATAATCATTTGGAAAACATACTGCTTAATTACTATGTGCATCACATTAGGAATAAGAAGCTGTGAATCCTAATCTCTGACTTTATTTCCTTTGCTTCAAGCTCCCTTAACTTTATAGTGCAGGTGATGAATAGTACTGATCTCCTGAAATTATTATAGTCTACTTAAAAGATTAATACCAATTTATCATTATAATTAATTTTGATGGAGGCCATCCTGTCAATAACTTCCTTGGCTTTCAGTCAAGAAAAACTAACTTAAAACACTTAGTAACTAAGTGCAAAGCCATACACTCTTTCCTTCTGTGTCATTACATGCCAAGGTTATTCAAAAGGGATTAGCAAGTTTGGCCTCTGCCATTAGTCTACACGCCCATGGAAAACTTTCTTGGATTTCTTTCTGACTTCACTATAATCAGTTACTATTTTATATTTTCTCCTGCCACCAAAAGTGAAGACCTGAAGAGCAAGTTACCATTATGCTTACTCCAACCTTGTTCCTCTAAGACAGTCATTTCCAAAGTGAAAATTCTACATCCTTAGTCGACCATAGCATGACCTCAAAGGCGATATGACATGAACCAATCAGAGAGAAGGAAGATAGGTCACATCTTACCTTCTGTATCACCAAAGTAATATTCACAGCACTTATGATGACTATGAATATGCCAGCACAGTTCTCAATCACAAAATATAAAAGACTCTCCATATAGAAGACAGAAGAAAAACATTTATTTAAATATCAGAAAGCCAAGTCTCAGAACCAGAAAGCAAAATCCATCAGGGTGACCAAGAAGTAAATAAATATGATCACAGCAGAGGGCAAAGTCATTCTCAAACCTCCTCTTCCCCAGCCAGTCGCTTCTCATTATCAATTGTCACAATGTGTCAGTTGGCCTGTGTCAGTTGACCTTGAACCCAGGTCCTCTGGTTTTAAATCATAATGGAAATTTTGCTCCAACAGCAAATCCCAGTCTTAATTGTATCATGTTGCCTATCCCCTTCTGCTTTGGGCATTGGCCCCTTAGGGTTACTGTAATCTGACCAAATTACAGACACCCAAACCAACAACTGTGAAGGTAAAATTCCATCATTTCTCAAAAATCACCTAAGAGCAGTGATATATACCATTCAGAGACTCTGTGCTTCCAGGCGTATCCAGGAGATTAAGATCAACACCACTCCTTCTCTTTCTTTGTGATGCTCCATAATGAGTTGCACAGAATGAGCAAATATAGGATTGTTGCTATCTGCACTGTGGATCTCATTTCCTTAACTTTTCTCCCAAACCTTCTCCTCTTCCTAACATTCTTCTTTTGTGTTAAAGATTACCCCATCCTTCCAATCACTTAGGCTCACAACTTCCATGGCATCCTAGACTCCTCACTCCCTGTCATCCAACATATTCTGTTGGATGAATTCATTGAGAATGTATCCACTCTCTTCTATACTCACTCATATAGCCATCATACACATTCAGACCCTTTTGCCTTGACTATTGCAAATAGCTTCCCAATTGGCCTCCTCTTACCCCTATCTATCCTCCACATAAGTTTTTTCTACAACACAAATTCTACCATGTTACTCCCTGTTTATTCTTTACATTTTATCATGTATAACTTGTTTGTACAAAGTGATTTTTGTCATTATCTCCATAAGACTGTGAACCCTTTGAAAGCAATGACTGTCTTTGGCTATGAAATATCTCATTGGAAAAACAACTGACCTGGAAAATAGATCCAGGAGAGACAATTTAAAAATTCTGGGACTTCCTGAAAGCTATGATCAAAAAAAAAGAGCCTAGACATCATCTTTCAAGGAAAACTGCCCTGAGACTCTAGAACCAGAGGGCAAAATAAGTATTCAAGGAATCCCCCAATCACCGCCTAAAAGAGATCCAAAAAGAGAAACTCTTAGGAACATTGTGGCCAAATTCCAGAGTTCCCTGGTCAAGGAGAATATATTGCAAGCAGTTACAAAGAAACAATTGAAGTATTGTGGAAGTACCATCAGGATAACACAAGATCTAGCAGCTTCTACTTTAAGGGATCAAAGGGCATGGAATATTATATTCTAGAGGTCAAAGGAACTAGGACTAAAACCAAGAATCACCTACCCAGCAAAACTGAGTATAATACTTTAGGGGGAAAATGGTCTTTCAATGAAATTGGGGACTTTCAAGCATTCTTGATGAAAAGACCAGAGCTGCATAGAAAATTTGACTTTCAAACACAAGAATGAAGAGAAGCGTGAAAAGGCAAACAGCAAAAAGAAGTCATAAGGGACTTACTAAAGTTGAACTGTTTACATTCCTACATGGAAAGACACTTTTTGTAACTCTTGAAACTTTTCAGTATCTGCGTAGAGGGTGGGATTACACACACACACACACACACACACACACACACACACACACACACACACACACACATGCACACACACACACAGAGACAGGGAGCACAGAGTGAATTGAATAGGATGGGATCATATCTTAAGAAATGAAATTAAGAGGTGAGAGAAAAATATATTGGGAGGAAAAAGGGAGAAATGGAATGGGGCAAATTATCTCTCATAAAAGAGGTGAGCAAGAAACTTTTTTAGTGGGGGAAATAAGAGGGGAGGTGAGAGAAAAATATGAAGTTTACTCATCACATTCGACTAAAGGAAGGAATAAAATGCACACTCATTTTGGTGTGAAAACCTATCTTACAATACAGGAAAGTGGGGGAGAAGGGGACAAGTATGGTGGGGGGGGATAATGGAAGGGAGGGTAATGGGAGGAGGGAGCAATTTGAAGTCAACACTCTTGGGGAGGAACAGCATCAAAAGAGAGAATAAAAGCAATGGGGGGCAGGATGGAGGGAAATATAGTTAGTCTTACACAACACGACTATTATGGAAGTCATTTGCAAAACTACACAGATATGGCCTATATTGAATTGCTTGCCTTCCCAAAGGGAATGGGTGGGGAGGGAGTGATGAAGAGAAGTTGGAACTCAAAGTGTTAGGAACAACTGTCTAGTACTGTTCTTGCTAATAGGAAACAAGAAATACAGGTAATGGAGTATAGAAAGTTATCTGGCCCTACAGGACAAAAGAAAAGAAGGAGACAAGGGAAGGGAGGGATGATAAAAGAGAGGACAGATTGGTGATAAGGGCAATTAGATTGCTCGGTGTTTTGGGGGAGAGAGGACAAATGGGGAGAAAATTTGGAACCCCAAATTTTGTGAAAATGAATGTCAAAAGTTAAATAAAAAAAATTATCAGTGGAATAATACAATAAAAAACTATAAATATGGTATGAATTATGGAGCTAAGCCATAAAATGAGGAATAATAGAATACAATGGAAAGTCGAATCCAAAATATGTTGCTTATTAAAATAAAAAACACTTGAAACATAAAGATGCACACAGAGTTAAAATAAGAGTTTGGAGAAGAATATATCATGTCTTTGATCAACCCCAAAAAAAAGCAATTTAGCAATCATTATCTCAAACAAGTAAAATATCCTAAGTTAAAAGAGATAAACCAAGAAACATTTTTTCTTGTAATTCTGTACAATATACATATGCACAGAGTGATACAGCTTCTAAATACATTTTTAAATTGCTAATCAAGGGGAAGCAAACCAAAAAGGGGCAATAAAACTCTAATAGTTGTGAACCTCAATCTGCTCCATGAAGACTTGTAGAAATTTAATAAAATGTTGCACAAGACAGAAATTAGTGATTTAAATTGAATTTTATAATAATTAGATTGGATAATTTTCTTGCATTTTCTGACTTTGAATCAAAGGAAATATACAATTCTGTATGGCTCCTTTACAAAAAAGACTTTGTACAGTGCCTGACACATAGTACATGCTTTTAATAATTATTTATTGACTTGACTAATAAACTAATAAATAAATGAAGAAATATTAAATACTGGCCAAAGAAACAATTAAAGTCTAATCAGTAAATGTCACTTGAGGAACGGATTCAAAACTAAATAGAGACCAAATAACATAATCCTTAAGAAAATTTGGATTAAATAGTAACTTACATAAGCAATAAATAATTTTATTTAAAGAAAATTATAATGAGACAACACATCAAAACTTTGGGGATTCAGGAAGGAAGCCATTAAAATGTATATCTCTAAATACTTTCATCAACACAAAAGGGAAAGGACAGATTAATAATCTAGGCAAACAAGAAATGGGGAAAAAATTTAAAAATACCAACAAACATTGGAAAAGAATTTATGAAAATAAAAGAGTTAAAAATGAACATAAAAAGTCTCCACTGAATCGGTGAATAAAGCTTGGATCTGATTTTCTGGGTTTTTTTTCCTTTTAGCAAATAAAATAGATGCAATAGTTTGACTTTTCAAAGAGGTAGACGGTAAGAGACTAATAACAGTAATCCTGTAGGCAGGAATCAGAATGATGTAAATGACTAACCACAAAAGGAATAGGGTTAAAAGGTGATATATTTAATCTGGGAAGATACAGAGCAAATATACATATGGGAGTGCTGGTGTTAGTTTTGTTTCTGGTTCTGTTGATCAATCCAAAAAAGAGCAATTTCTGTTGAACAATGTTATCTCCTTATTTCCGCTTCTTTCTGCCAGCTTCAGTGAAGGATACAATGTATGAGGAACAGGAGCAACAGATTTAAGGAAGGAAAATATGCCCCAGTGCTGAATGTTTTTTACATCTCTATGGGATTGACAAGTGCCACACCAGCAACATAAAGATTTTCATTATGTTTAAAACAAAGAAACCTTGGTGTATGAGCCACCTATGTGGCAAAGTCTACTGTTGAGAAGAATTCTTTAATTCTCATGCTGCTAGAAATTCTATCCATTATGCAACTCAAGAGATAAAGCAATTTCATTCTTCTCTACCATCTAAGACACCAAGAAACATGACAATATTATAAATAAAAGTATAGAAAGTTTATCACCAATCCATAACATGATTGTTCAGAACCTACCTCCCAGAAACCATTAAATTCTCTTCTGCATAAACTGACCACAAAACCTGTGACTGAATTTAACTCTGCCCTACCTCCAACATCATTACACCCTAGAAGGCCTAAGCCAGAAGCTGACTATGGCTGAGACAAGTGTATCACAATGCTGAGTGTTGCAGCAGTAGTCAGTCACAAAAATGAGGAGCAAGGGGAACAGGGAAAGGACACTAACATGTATGTATATGTCTCTGAACCAAGCCTGAAATAGAACTCACTTTGACCACTTTTATCCCCCCGAAGTCACATGGGGACGAGACTAAAGGCAGTGAAATATGAATTATGCAGTATGAGAAGAGACTCAGACATCTTTGAGTTCCACCCCAGAGGAAATTACTGTCAAAGGGGAAAGAGTCATAAAATGAGAGACAGGTGAATATAAGGTGGGAAGGTATAACTAAAGTAGACTGAGAGAGAAAACTCATTGAAAATTCTTGAACACACACAGAGAAACCAAGAGGAAAGATTTTATTAAAAAGGAAATATGGTTACCAGATGACTTAAAGAAATCCAGAAATTTAAATATAAATATTTCAAAACAAAGGAAAATGAATTCACATCTGATAAGGCCTGTGAATACTGTGGATTCCCACAAGAGTCTAAAAATACAAAATGGTGTTCCAAGTAGTTTAAAAAGAAATAAGAATTACTAAAGCAGAGTGTGTGGAAGAATAGAAAAACTCTAATCCATGGTGCAAATCAATCAAAGAAACAGAATAATGGAGAATGCAAATAGAAAAAAACATGATCTCTATAGAAGCAAAATATATAGCCAACTTAAAAATTTTAAGACACAGAAGCACTTATCAAGTCAAGAAAACCCTGAACAAATGATAAAAGAAATACCAAACCTCACTAAAGAAAATAACTTCTTATGAAGCAAAATTGGCCAAGTAGAAAAAGAGGTTGCCACAAGTGAAAATTTAAGAACAGGATAAACTGAGGCCATTTTCCATTCAAGAAAATAATTTATCAATAGAGCGCCAAACCTATTAATAAGGGGGTCTCTGGTCAGCCTCCATTTGTACCAAAGACCAGAACATGAGATCTTTAAACCTAGGAACATCTTCCTTCTGATTTACCTGAAAGTACATCATTTGGACTTCCCCTGGCAAAGGAGACATTTTAATGAGGAAGTAGGTTAAAAGTGCTTTGCAAATCATTATGACTTCATTTTTGGAGGGGGAGTGACAAGACTAATCCTCAGATGAAATGATTAGTCTGTGGCTGGGGAAAGTGGGTTAACCCTTCAGATATGATTGATCATACCCTTCTCTGACGCTGAAAGAATGCTAACTGTTTTCTAAGACCCAGCTGCTTCTACCAATCTAACTACAAAAACATAATCCATCTGCATGTATATGCAAATTTTCCATGTTTGGTCTCTCCCATGTAGAACAGGTCACCCTTAATTTTGATAAGAAAGCAAGGATAGGAGACTTGTCCCCTGGAAAGGGTGTACCTCAAACTGGTTTCTGTGCTTATGAAGTAAACAGGAATAAGTTTCCATTTTGAAGGGACCCAGCCTTGGAGGCTAGGGGTGATCACATTGCTGGATTTTGCCCTTCATAAACAGCCTGTCTTTCAAAAGTAGGGTCTGACAAAAATAAAGAAAAAAGATGGATCATGAAGTGATATTGGTTATGAAGTAAGACACTATAATATTAATTTTCTTCAGGGTATAAAGCTTCAATGAAGAAAATAATTCCTTAAAGATTGGAATTAGGCAAGTAAAAACTAATAAGTACATAAGACATCCATAAAAAATAAATTGAGAAAGTAGAAGAATATATGAACTCTCTCCCTGGGTAAACAACTGACCTGAAAAAGAGTTCAAGGAGAGATCACTTAAGAATTATTGAACTACCAGAAAGCCATGATCAAAAAAGAGCACAGACATTATATTTTAAGAAACCATAAAGGAAAACTCTACTGATATCTCAGAACCTGAGGTCAAAATAAAAATGGAAAGAATCCACTGATTACCTCTGGAAAAAGAATGGAAAATGAAAACATCCGGAAGTATTACAGCCAATTCCAGAGCCTGCAGGTCAAAGAGTAAATATTCAAGAAGCCAGAAAGAATCCAATCAAATATCATAGAGTAAAAGTCAGGATTCCACATGATTTATCAGATACCATGATAAACAAACCTGGAATGTGATATTTCAGAAGGCAAAGGAGCTAGAATTAAAACAAAAAAAACCCTACAACTTCAAAACAGATTGCAATCCTACTGGGGCAAAAAAATGGATATGTAATGAAATAGACTTTCTAGGCCTCCTGGTGAAAAGATCAGAGCTGAATAGAAAATTTGACTTGTTAATAGAAGACTTGATAGAAGCAAAAATAAAAAGTAACGTAATTGAGAAATCATGGGAATCATCATAAAGTTAAACTGTTTACATTCCCCATTGGGAAGACCATGCATGTAACCTCCAAGAACTTTATCATCATTAGGGAAGTTGAAATTAGCCTACTTAGAGAGAAGACATGAAATATGAGGCTATTATATTGTGGTGATCTCAAAGGGAAAACAAGATTTAGAAAGAGAGATATATTGGGAGAAGCAGAGAGGGAGAGGAAGACTGGGGGAAATTATCTCATATAAAACAGCCACACAAGGAAATTTTTCTCTTTTTTGTAATAGGGGAGAAATGAAGTGAGGAGTAAAGAACAATTCTTGAACTTCATTCTCATGTGAATTGGCGCAAAAAGGAGAGAATATATGTACACAATCAAATATAGAAATTTATTTTGCATAACAAGAAAGTAGGAAAGGAAGGAGCTAAGAAAAAGACATATGGGAGGGGGAATGATAATACAAAGGGCAGATTAAGTAAAGCAGTGGTATAAAGCAAAACAGAGTTTTGAGGAGAAACAGGGTAAAATTAGAGAAGAAAAAACAGGAAAATAAGGTAGAGGGATATACACAGCATCATAACCGTAAATATGAATGGGATTTACTCAGTCATAAAATGGAATCAAATAGCAGATTGGATTAGAAAAAAACACAACAGTATGCTGTTTACGAGACACATACTTGAAGCAGAAAGATCCACATGGAATTAAAGTAGAGGACTGGAGAAGAATTTAATATGCTTCAGCTGAAGGAAAAAAAGAAAGGAATAGAAGTCATGATCTCAGAAAAATCAAATACAGAAACAGACAATTATAAGAGGTGAGCAGGGAAAATATATTTTGCTAAAAGGTACTCCACAGGCAATTGATTAATATCAACATTAATCATATTCCACCAAAAGACATAGCATCCAAATTCTTAAAGGAAATGTTAAATGAACTATAAAAAGGAATAGATAGAAAAACTATACTAGTGAAGGACCTCCTTTTACCTCTATAAATTAAATAAATGTAACCCTAAAATAAATAAATGGGCAGCTAGATGGCACAGTAGAAAGAACACTGGGAATGAAATCAAGAAGACTCATCTTCACAAGTTCAAATCTGGCCTCAGACACTTAACCAGCTCTGTGACCCTGAGCAAATCACTTAAACCTATCTGCCTCAGTTCTTTATCTGTAAAATAATCTGGAGATGAAAATGGCAAACAACTTCAATATCTTTGCCAAGAAAATTCCAAATGGAATCATGAAGACTTGGACATGATTGAAACAACAGAAGAACAAGAAATCAAATATATAAGAAAGAAGTTAAGGTGATGAATAGAATTTTAGAATAATTACAAATGATAGACCTCTAGAGAAAATTAATTAGGAGTATAAAGGAATCAGTCTTTTTCTTGGCAATACATGGAACCTTCACAAAATTTGTTATGTATTGGGGCATAAAATCTTGCAAAGAAATTCAGAAAAGCAGAAAGATAAAATACATACTTTTCATACTATAAGGCAATAAAATTATATTTAATAAAGAACCTCGGAAACAGATTAAAAATAAAATTAATTGGAAAATAAATATTCTTAAAGAAATAGTGTGTGATCACAGAAATAATCAGTAATTTCTTTTAAGCTAATGACAATGATGAACTCATCCATAAAAAAGAAATGGAAAGTAGGATGGATCAAAAGCAAGAACTCAATTCTAGATAGATAGATAAATAGATATAGATATTTTATAAGAAATACTTTTAAAAATGAAATATGCATACAGCAAAAAAATAAATGGTTGTAGCAGAATCTATTATACTTCAGCTGATGTGAAAAAAACAAGGGTAGCAATCATAATCTCAGACAAAGTGACAAAGTTAAGGCTGAAATAGATTTAATGAAAGGAGATAAGCAGGGGAACTATACTATATTAAGTATCAATACTGAGCATATATGCACCAAATGCTATAACATCCAAATTTATAAAGAAAAATGTAAATGAATTATAAGTGGAAAGAAATAATAAAACCATAATAGTGGAGGACTTAAACTTTCCCCTCAGAAGCAGATAAATCTAACCACAAAATAAATAAGAAAGAAGTCAAGGAAAAGAATACAATTTTAAGATAAGCTGGATATGATAGACATCTGGAAAGAATTTAACAAGAATAGAAGGGAATGTATCTTTTCTCAGCAGTATTTGGCACTTTCACAGAAGTTGACAATTTATTAGGTCACAAAAACCTCACAACCAAATTCAGAAAAGAAGAAATATTTTATCTATGCTCTTCAGATTACAATGCATTAAAATTACATTTAATAAAGTACCATGGAACCACAGAATAAAAATTAAGTGGAAACTAAGTAACCCAATCTTGAAGAATGATTGAATCAAAGAACAAATCATTGAATTAATAAATAATTTTTAAAGGAAATGTTAATAATAAGACAAAATACTAAAACTTGTGGGATGCAGCAAAAGTAGATCAATAAATTAAATCAATATTAAAAAAAAAACCTAGAAAAAGAACAAAGTAAAAATCCCCAGTTAAACCTCAAATTGAAAATGCTGAAAATTAAAGGAGAGATTAATAAAACTGAAAGTAAGTAAAGCACTGAACCAACAAATAAAACAAAGAGCTGGTTTTATTTCAGGGAAAACAATAAAATAAATCATTGGTTAATCTTGTCTTTGAAAAAGAGCAAAGAAAACCAAAAGGCTACTATCAAAAATGAAAAGTATGAATACACCACGAATGATGATGAAATTAAAACAATTATTAGTAGTTATTTTGTCCAATTATATGCCAATTCATTTAACAATCTAAGTGAAATGAAAGAATACTTTAAAACTATAAATTAACAGAAAAGGTAATAGAATATCTTAGTAGACCTGTTTTAGAAAAAGAAATTGCGCAGACCATAACTGAGTTTCCCACAAAAAAGGTTTCAGGCTTAGTTGGATTTGCAAGTGAATTCTACCAAACTTTTAAAGATTTAATTATAATGTTAAATAAATTATTTGGAATAACAGACAATGGAGCTCAACTGAACTACTTTTATAAAACAAGTATAGTGCTGATACTTAAACCAGCAAAAGCAAAAACAGAGAAAGAAAATTATAAACCAATTTCACAAGTTAACATTGATGCAAAAATCCGTAATAAAATGCTATCTAGAAGACTACAGCAATATGTGACAAGGAAAAGAATATGAGCCATTCCACAAATGATATATGGTCAAAGAATATTGACAAAACAGGCAGTTTTTGTAAGCTATCAAAGTATACATTGTCATATGAAAAAAATTCTCTATTTATTGTTGATGGGAGAAACGCAAATTAAAACAACTCTGTGGTACTATCTCACACCAATCAAATTTGTTGAAAAGGAATAAATGAGAAATAATAAATGCTGGAGAGGATGTAGAAAAATTGGGACACATATAATGTTTTTTGAATTGTGAACTGATCTAACCATTTCGGAAAGCACTTGGAATTATTTTGAAAGAGTTATAAAACTATGAATGCCACTATTGGATCTTGTTTCACAAGGCGATCAGAGAAAAGAAGCTATATGTTCCAAAATATTTATAGAAGCTCTTTTTGTGTTGGCAAAGAACTGAAAATTGAGGAAGTATCAATCAATTGGGGAATGACTGAATAAGTTGTGTTATATGATTGTGATGGAAAATTACTGTGCTTTAAGAAATGATGAGTGGGTGATTTTTCGGGAAAAGTCATGGAACGAGTTGCATGAAATAAATGCAGAGAAAAATGAGCAGAACCAAGAGAACATTCTATATACCAATAGTAATATTATTTGAAGAGTAATTATGAATTATTAAGCCACCCTGCTCATTCAAATCAACTATGAAGGTCTTATGAGGAAAAATGATATGTTCCTCTAGAGAAAGAATTGATATATGAAAAGTACTGATATATGAAATTGATATATAGATATATTGTATGGTTCCACACACGTAACTGTTTCAACTGTTGGACTTCTATTATGATGGGAGGAGGGAGACACTTGAAACCCAAAATGTAACATAGATAAACAAATAAATTAAAAGCAAAATAAAAAGAGTAAGGGCTTGTACTCAATTGAAGGAAAAAATATGTGAAGAAGCAATTTTCAGAAGAAATCAAGACATGAAAAAGTATAAATCATAATTATGAGCTTTATACTACCCAGAGATTTTTTTAAAAAAATGAAAAGGACCCATATGTTGTAATAGCAATTTAAATGTAAAGATCTTTCTCATTCACTAATAGGCCTATGTGACCTGCCTAAATCACCTGGAAACCTAATACTCATGTGGTGGGAGGAGCTTGCTGAACAGATGAAACAGAAAGGGTGAAACAGAACTGAGAGGAAGTAGGGGAGTGTGATAGGGTCAGAGGAGAAAGGATGAAGGCAGGTGGACAGGCTTGGTAAGGCTCAGTCTCCTGAGTTTTTGCTTATGAGAAGGCACTGGCACAGGGCCAGGAGGCTTGGGAATAGCTTTGCTTCCTGCAGTGGTCATGTTTATTAACTTCTTGGTCACCATGACAGATTTTGATTTCTGGTTCTGAGATTTGGCTTTCTGGTGTCTAAATAAATGTCTTTCTTCTGCCTTCTATATAAAGAATCTTTTACATTTTGTGATTAAAGGACTATGATGGAATATTCATAGTTACCACCAGGACTGTGAATATTGCCTTGCCTTTACATTTGGTGTTAAGAACATAATTGTAGGGTATAAAATCTCTGTTTAGAAGCAGAAAGGATTAAGAGGAAGAAACTAGTATCCCAGGTTGTGATGAGTTACCATATTCTTCCATCATAATGGAATAAGCTGAAAGCACTGGACTTTGTGAAACCTGGGAAGCAAAAATATAGGAAGTGGAACCAGGAGATGTGGAAAGGTTTTTGCAAGGAATACCAATAAGGCCAGGGAAGGAGCTGGCAAGGGTAAGTATGAGAGGCTGGATTTTATTTTATTTTTGTAATTTTATTTTGTTTTTCATTTTTAACACAGCTCATATCACATAAGACAATTCCAACTTTTGGTCAGGTGATACTTCTTTTTAAAGCATTTACAATATAGACCACAAAATAATTTTTTTTTTAAAGTATGCAAACTGTGAGTAGAAGGGAATGGCTCTGTGAGACATCAAAAATCAGTCAAAGAAAATCTAAAGAATGAAAAACATAGAAGAAAATGTAAAATATCTCATTGGAAAAACAACTGACCTGGAAAATAGATCCAGGAGAGAAAAAAATCTAATAGTGATTGGCCTAGTAGAAAGCCATGATTAAAATAATAGCATGGACAATATCTTCCAAGAAATCCCAGAGGGAAAAATAGTTATCGAAAGAATCCATTGTATACCTCCTGAAAGGAATCCCAAATTGAAAACACCAAGGAATATCGTTGCCAAATTGCAGAACAACCAATTGAAAGAGAAAATACTGCAGGCAACCAGAAAGAAACAATTTATATGTACCTGTGTTGACACCTACTTAGGTATATTAGTGACTTGTCTCTATAAAATGTGACCCAGGAAAAATACCTATAAAATTCTAGATATCATGTCTATATTATGGAACCCCAGTGCAGATTCAAAGTGACAGTGGGTCCCATTTCAAAGGTAATGAAATGAAGAAATATTGTGCATTGAACAATGTGGAATGGGTATAACATATTCCATATTATCCATGAGCTTCTGAGTTAATTGAAGGAATGAATGGATTATTGAAAGAACAGTTAAGGAAATTAAGTTCTAATAATTCCTATGAGCATTGGAAGGACAATTTTCTCACTGCTTTATGTAATTTTAATAATAGACCGTAGGGAGAAAGTTCACTTCTTGCCAGAATGATGACTTGAAATCTTTAAATTAGAAAACAACAAAGAGATAAGATCCTAAATACTGAGTCTTGGACTGTGAGGCCAGATATCCCAGAACCATATCCAGGGAAAACTGGTTCAGCAGGATATGATTTACATTGTTTAGAGGACTTTGGGTTGTATAGAAAAGAAATAAGAAAAATCTCTGATGGAATATGCATGAGAGTCTCTAAAAATCATTTTGTGCCAATAGTACCATAGTCAGGATTAGGAGCTTGAGGAATACATGTATTGGCTGGAGTAATAGATCATAATTATCAATGAGAAACTATTGTGACATTCCAAAATTTAGGCAAAAAACTCATACAGTTTTGCAAAAATGATAGAATAGTTCAACTGATTATTATTCGTTGTGAAACAATACCCCTTGTGAAAACTGATCCTCCTTCTGAAATAACTACCAGAGGAACTGAAGGATTGGGTTCTTCTGATCAAATAAAATTGGGAGCTAAAGTATGGGTAAAATGGAAGGCAGATGACGTTTCAAAGGCTGGGGAAATTATAGCACATGGGAAAGATAATACCATAATTGTCGTTTATTCAGATAAAGATTACCAAATTGTACTCTTAATTCATATTTTCTACCACGAATGAGGCTATGGTAGTGGATTCACGGACTCTAGAAGCATGACTAACACTACCTATGCTGCTTCTGATTATCATCTCCTTGTTTCTTTTTTATTTTTTTGTCTTTTAAACTTGTTTGCTAGGTTTATATCCTGCAAGCTTAGCATCTTCCACCTTCAGATGCCTGATTGCTTAAACCAGATGTCACCCCTTATCCTTGATGGTGATGTGTCTCCCCTGGACCTGGTCTCAGTCAAACTCTGGATGCCAGCTAAAGAACTGACCTCTTGAATGGGACCTCTTGGAGCAGGGAAAATTCTTTGTCCAATTTCAGCAGGAAGTAGCTATAGAAGAAGAGATCTTCATCCCTTACTCCAAGATTTTAGTCCCTCTTTCATTCAAGGAGGGAATGATGGATTCTTGTACTCAAGCCCCACCCTAAGTTATTGTTTTATGTGCTTATTTTGTGTGACTCTTGTTATGTTGTTGTAAAGTTCTATTGACACCAGTTGCCTAAGATATGATTTAATAGGCTTATTTTCTGTTATCCCTGTTACAGTTTGATTGATACCAGTTTCCCCACCAACCTATTTATTAAATAGGAAATATCTTGGGTCTGAATGTAATGATCATTTAAATAAGAAGGTCTTTCCCATTCATTAATAGGTCCATGTGACTTGCTTAAATCACATGAAAGCCTAAGTCTCATGTGGTGGAAGGACCTTGCCAAACAAGTGCAACAGGAAGGGTGGAACAGAAGTGGGAGGAAGTCGATGAGAGCAGATAGGGTAAAGGAGAAATGATGCAGGCAGGCATAGCTAGTCTTGTGAGTGTTTGGTAACAAGGAAGATCAGGGCATACAACTAGAGGAGGACAGTAAACTCAAAGCTCCTACATCATAAACCTCCAAGAGGAATATGAATTGGTGGTAGTCAATGGAGGAAGTCAAAAATGATTTTGAAAATCAAGTAAGAGAAGTAGAGGAAAAGTTAGGAAGAGAAACGAGAGTGATGTAAGAAAATCATGAAAAATGAGTCAACAGCTTGCTAAAGAAGATCAAAAAAATACTAAAGAAAATAACACCTCAAAAAAATAGACTAACCCAGATAGCAAAAGAAGTTCAAAAGTAAATGAGGAGAAAAATGTCTTAAAAGGCAGAACTGGGGGGGAGGGGGGCAGATGAAGCCAAGATGGCAGAGTAGAAAGGCACATATACGCAGGCTGTCCCCATGCAGCCCATAAAATACCTGTAGAGAGGGACTCTCAACAAATTCTGGAGCAGCAGAAGTGGAGAACAACAGAGAAGAGGAGATTTCCAGCCCAGGGGGACCTGAAAGACCCCCAGGAAACGTCTGTTGCACCAGACGTGGAGTGAAGCTCAGCCAAGCCTTGGGTGCCACACCACTGCATGGCTTTGGGAGGAGGACACATTGGGGGCAGAATCTCCAGTCACATTAGCAGCGAAACCCCAGTCCCAGCAACAGTGGTCCCCAGATCTCTCAACCCACAGGCACCAAAGGTCACTGAGGGGATTTTTTCAGCTGGCCAGGAAGGGAGAAGGGCCTTTCCATAGCTCCAGCCTCAGGCAGCTGCTGCAGAGGCCACATCTGACAGGCAGCAGCAGTTCCTAACAGCCCATACAGCTGCCCTCATCCATTGTTGGATCGTAAAACCCCTGGGGGCACTGAGCAGCCAAATCTTACCTCAGCCCTGTGTAGAGACCCTGCGATACCTGATCTTTATCTCACACTGAATGGCTGCCCTGCCCATCCAGCTTATCTGAAAATCAGCCCCCAGTGCTGACTTGGTGGAACTGGAGACCAGGTGGCTGTGGAGACGTAACTGCTCAGATTCTGGGCACAAAGCTATCTTCATTCTCCTAGACCACTGCAAATCCTTTATTGTGCCACCTTGGAGGAACTGAGATCTTACAGATTCACAGAGTACACCCAACTCTTGACAAAGGACCCAAAAGTCAAGTAAGTGGTTGGGAAAATGCCTAAAAAAGGGGAAAAAAATAAGACTATAGAAGGTTACTTTCTTGGTGAACAGGTATCTTCTCTCATCCTTTCAGATGAGGAAGAACAATGCTTACCATCAAGGAAAGACAAAAAAGTCAAGGCTTCTGTATCCCAAACATCCAAAATAAATATTCAATGGTCTCAAGCCATGGAAGAGCTCAAAAAGGATTTTGAAAATCAAGTAAAAGAAATGGAGGAAAAATTGGGAAGAGAAATGAGATACAAGAAAAGCATGAAAAGTAGGTCAACATCTTACTAAAGGAGACCCAAAAAAATGCTGAAGAAAATAACACCTTGAAAAATAGGCTAACTCAACTGGCAAAAGAGGTTCAAAAAGCCAATGAGGAGAAGAAGGCTTTCAAAAGCAGAATTAGCCAAATGGAAAAGGAGGTTCAAAAGCTCACTGAAGAAAACAGTTCTTTCAAAATTAGAATGGAACAGATGGAGGCTAATGACTTTATGAGAAACCACCAAATCACAAAACAAAACCAACAGAATGAAAAAATGGAAGATAATGTGAAATATCTCATTGGAAAAACAACTGACCTGGAGAACAGATTCAGGAGAGACAACTTAAAAACTTATGGGACTACCCAAAAGCTATGATCAAAAAAAGAGTCTAGACATCATCTTTCATGAAATTATCAAGGAACATTGTGGCCAAATTCCAAAGTTCCCAGGTCGAGGAGAAAATAGTGCAAGCAGGTAGAAAGAAACAATTCAAGTATTGTGGAAATACAATCAGGATAACACAAGATCGAGCAGCTTTTACATTAAGGGATAGAAGGGCATGGAATAGGATATTCCAGAAGTCAAAGGAACTAGGACTAAAACCAAGAATCACCTACCCAGCAAAACTGAGTATAATACTTCAGGGAAAAAAATGGTCTTTCAATGAAATAGAGGACTTTCAAGCATTCTTGATGAAAAGACCAGAGCTGAAAAGAAAATGACTTTCAAACACAAGAATGAAGAGAAGCATGAAAAGGTAAACAGCAAAGAGAAATCATAAGGGACTTACTAAAATTGAACTATTTACATTCCTACATGGAAAGACAATATTTATAACTCTTGAAACTTTTTTCAGTATCTGGGTAGTTGGTGGGATTACACACACACACACACACACACACACACACACGCACACACACAGAGAGAGAGAGAGAGAGAGAGAGAGAGAGAGAGAGAGAGAGAGAGAGAGAGAGAGACCACAGGGTGAATTGAATAGGATGGCATCATATCTTTAAAAAAATGAATTTAAGAGGTGAGAGAGAAATAAATTGGGAGAAGAAAGGGAGAAAAGAAATGGGGAAAATTAACTCTCATAAAAGAGGTAAGTAAATGACTTTTCAGTGGAAGGAAAAAGTGGAGAGGTAAGAGAAAAGACATGAAGCTTACTCTCATCACATTCTACTAAAGGAAGGAATAAAATGCACACTCATGTACGAAAACCTATCTTACAGGAAAGTAGGGGAGAAGGGGTTAAGCAGAGTGGGGGGCATGATGGAAGGGAGGGCAGTGGGAGGAGGGAGCAATTAGAAGTCAACACTCTTGGGGAGGGACAGGATCAAAAGAGAAAATAGAAGAAATGGGGGGCACTTGGCCCCTTCTCCCCTACTTTCCTGTAGTGTAAGATAGATTTCCATACCAAATTGAGTGAGCATGTAATTCCCTCCTTAAGACACATTTGAAGAGAATAATCTCCACTTTTTCCCTCTTATGTCCTCCCTTTTCTCCTCCATTGAGAAAGCTTTTTCTTGCCTCTTTCATGAGATATGCTTTGCCCCACTTCATTTCTCCTCTCCTCCCAATATATTCCTCTCTCACCCCTTCATTTTATTTTTTAGATATCATCCCTTCTCATTCAACTCACCCTATCCTCTGTGTGTGTGTGTGTGTGTGTGTGTGTGTGTGTGTGTGTGTGTGTGTGTAATCCCTCCAATTACTCAAATACTGAAAAAAGTGTCAAGGGTTACAAATATTTTCTTTCCATATAGAAATGTAAACAGTTCAACCTTGAAAAGTCCCTTACGATTTCTCTTTCCTG
This sequence comes from Notamacropus eugenii, assembly GCF_028372415.1. Taxonomy (NCBI): domain Eukaryota; kingdom Metazoa; phylum Chordata; class Mammalia; order Diprotodontia; family Macropodidae; genus Notamacropus; species Notamacropus eugenii. Next base: position 349,756,731 of record NC_092874.1, on the reverse strand, counting down.
TTTACCTTTTCATACTTCTCCTCATTCTTGTGTTTGAAAGTCAAATTTTCTCTCCAGTTCTCGTCTTTTCAGTAAGAATGCTTGAAAGTCCTCTATGTCACTGAATGACAATTTTTCCCCCTGAAGTATTATACTCAGTTTTGCTGGGTAGATGAGTCTTGGTTTTAATCCTACTTCCTTTGGCTTCTGGAATATCATATTCCAAGCCCTTCGATCCCTTAATGTAGAGGCTGCTAGATCTTGTGTTATCCTGATTGTATTTCCACAATACTTGAATTGTTTCTTTCTAGATGCTTGCAATATTTTCTCCTTGACCTGGGAATTTTGGAATTTGGCCACAATGTTCCTAGGAGTTTCTCTTTCCAGATCTCTTTCAGGAGGTGATTGGTGGATTCTTTCAATGTTTATTTTACCCTCTGGTTCTAGAATATCAGGGCAGTTTTCCTTGATAATTTCATGAAAGATGATGTCTAGGCTCTTTTCTTGATCATGGCTTTCAGGTAGTCCCATCAATTTTAAATTGTCTCTCCTGGTTGTATTTGGTTCTAGAATATCAGGACAGTTTTCCTTGATAATTTCATGAAAGATGATTTCTAGGTTCTTTTTTTGATCATGACTTCCAGGTAGTCCCATAATTTTCCAGGTCAGTTGTTTTCTCTATGAGATATTTCACATTGTCTTCCATTTTCTTTCATTCTTCCTTTTTGTTTTGTGATTTCTTGGTTTCTCATAAAGTCATTAGCTTCCATCTGCTCCATTCTTAATTTTGAAAGAACTATTTTCTTCAGTGAGCTTTTGAACCTCCTTTTCCATTTGGTTCCTTCTGCTTTTTAAAAAATTCTTCTCCTCATTGACTTTTTGGACCTTTTTTGTCAATTGAGTTAACCTATTTTTAAAAGTGTTGTTTTCTTCAGCATTTTGGGGGGTTACCTTTTAGCAAGCTGTTGACTTGCTTTTCATGATTTTCTTGCATCACTCTCATTTCTCTTCCCAGTTTTTGCTCCAACTCTCTTACTTGATTTTCAAAATCCTTTTTGAGCTCTTCCACGGCCTGAGACCATTGCATGATTATTTTAGAGGTTTTAGATGCATTGACTTCTTCTGATGTTATGCTTTGTTCTTCCTCCCCCAAAAGGATGGAAGGAAATACCTGTTCACCAAGAAAGTAACCTTCTATAGTCTTATTTTCCCCTTGTTTGGGCATTTTCCCAGCTAATTACTTGACTTTTGATTCCTTTGTCAAGAGTAGGGTATACTCTGGGAACCTTTAAGTTCTCAGTTCCTCCAAGGTGGCACAATCAAGGGAGAGAAGTTTACTCCTCTCCTGGTTCGCACGTTGGTCTGAGACCAACCAAAATCTTTTCTGCCCATAATCTGTTAGTAGTAGTATTCCCTCTCCACAGCTGCCTCCAGCTCTGCTAGCCCTCATCTTCCTCACCCCAGGACCACCACTCAGAGCTGAGAGTCAGATAAGCTGCTCAATTCCCCTAGGGACTTTAGGCACAAGGCTTCAAAAATGGACCGTGCTACTGCAGTGGCTGCTGCCAGTGGGGCCAGACCACATTCCCTTCTCATCCAAATAAAGAAGCTTTCTCACTGACCTTTTTTCACAGTTATGGTTACTCTGCATTTCCCTTCATTTTATTTCTCACATTTATCTTTTTCAATCTCATTTTTTATCTTGTCCCTTCTCAAAACTCTGGTATCCTTTTGACTATTGCCTCCCTTAATCCTCTGTTCCTTCTAAGAGTTTTCCGCCTTCTTTTATCTCTTTACCTTCCTATATCCCCGTAGGGTAAGATCGATTTCTATACCAAACTGAGTGTATATGATATTTGCTCTTGGTGGCAATTCCAGTAAAAGTAACATTTAAGCATTACTTACCCCTCTTCCTCTATCTTCCACTCCACAGTAAAAACTCTTTTTTTCATGCCACTTTTATGTGAGATAATGGCTGGCTTAGAGTGATTATCACTGGCAACAGTTTCTATTGATTTAGATATTTTTTCTTTTGTTCGTTAAAAGGACCATTCCCTGACTATTTCTTAAAGAGGCCTTTTCACTCAATGGGCATACCTTCATCTAAGTGAGTACCTGAAAAGGTCAGCCTAAAAAGGCCAAAGTCTCCCACTGCATCCCAGGCCATCTCTAGTCCTGATGAATATCTTGTCACTGGCCCCAGATGGCTCAGGAGGAGAAAGTGAGGTTGGTGACCTTGTACAGCCCTCCCTTACTCAAAACAAAGTCCAGTGTAAGTTATGTCATCGTTTCTCTGATGTTGTGGTCTTCTTCAAAAACTAAGGACAAACACAGACAGTCACATGAAAAAATTCTCCAAATCACTATTAATTTTGTTGTTGTTCAGTTGTTTTTCAGTCATGTCTAACTCTTTGTGATATCATTTGTGGTTTTCTTGGCAAAAATACTGGAGTGGTTTGTCATTTCCTTCTCCATCTCATTTTACAAATGAGGAAACTCAAGCAAACAGGGTTAAGTGACTTGCCCAGAATTACATTGCTAATAAGTATCTGAGGCTGGATTTGAACTCAGGAAGATGAGTCTTCCTGACTCTAGTCATAGCAGTCTATTCACCATGTTACCTAGCTGTCCTTCATTTTTGATTAGAGAAGTGCAAATTACAATAACTGTGAGATACCTCCTCACACCTATTAAATTTACTAATGTGACAGAGAAGGAAAATGGCAAATGTTGAAGGGAATATGCAAAATTTGGGACATTAATTCACTCTTGGTGAAGTTGTGAATTGACCCAAACATTTTGGAGAAGAATTTGGACCTGTGCTTGAGGATTATAAAACTGTATACCCTTTGATCAAGTAATACTACTACTAAGTCTGTATCCTAAAGAGATCAAAGAAAAAGGAAAAGGTCTGACACATATAAAAATTTTTATACCAACTCTTTTTTTAGTGGCAAAGAATTGGAAATGAAGGGGATTTCCATTAATGAGGGAATGTCTGAACAATTTATAGTGTAAGATTCTGATGGAATACAGATGACCACGATGATTTCAGAAAAAAACAGGGAAGTCTTATATGAACTGATACAAAGTAAAGTTAGCAGAATCAGGAGACTATTGCACATAATAACAGTAATATTGTACTACGATCAAAAACAAATCTAAAGGATTTGTGATGAACCATGCTAGCCACCTCCAGGGAAAGAACTGATCGAGTCTCAATTCAATTCAAAGCATATTTTTTTCTTCATTTTTTTCCATTTCTTTTTTTTTTTTGTCTATGTCCTCCCTTGCAACATGGAAAATAAGCAAATATGTTTTGTATGACTACATATGTATAATCTATATCAAAGTGTTTGCCTTGTCTAGGAGGAGGGGAGAGAGTAAGGGAGGGATAAAATTTAGAACTCAAATTTGTAATAAAAATGTGAACTTTTTTTACATATAAATAAGGAAAATTAAAGTAAAAACATTCTTTAAAAGTACAAGTAAGTCTTTTGAAGGTGGAACATTATGTGGGAGAGAAAGAGAAGGAGGGAGGGAGTTAGTGAGAAAATAGGACATAATGGAGAGAGAGGAATTAGAAGGAAGAAAACATTCTGCTTTCATATATCTCAGTTCTTACTGGTCTGTTTGATAGATGTCAATTTTATTTTATCTACTCCTGAATGCAGAGTTGTTACGGGGCAAAACTCCACATATAAGCTGGAAACACAAGAATTAATCTACCTATGTGACAAGGTGTATTGTTAATGTATTTTTCATGGAATTAAAGTATTTTTAATGGAATGGGAAGATCTTTACCATCTATTACTAGACCTATGTGACCTACTTAAGTCACAAGGAACCCTATGTCACATGAGTTTGAATCACATGAAGCCTGTGTTAGGAGGAGTTTGCTTAATGGGTGGAACAGGAAGGGGTGGAGCAGGAAAGGTGGAACAGAAAGAGGCAGAGCTGGAACAGAGATGAGAGGCTAGTCACGGCTGGGAAGGATAGAGGAAGCAGGCAGCTAGGATTGTGAAAGTTTATGGGAAGGCCTAATAACGCGTATAGACTTCTTGGTTACTATGATGAATTTCTTTGTTGCTATGATAGATTTGACTCTGTTATTGAGATTAGGCTTTCTGATATCTGAATAAATGTTTTGGTCTTATATGTGGAGAGTCTGTTACATTTTGTAATTCAGAACTGCTAGATATTCATAGCTGCTGTAGGAACTATGCAAATTGCATTGATACTGCATTTGGAAACAAGGATGGGATCATGAAATATCAGACCTCTATTTGGAGGCAGAAAGGCTTAAGAGAGAGAAATGGATATCCCAGGATGGGAAGATTTACTTAATTTCTCCTTAGCAAGAAAATGGGCTAAAAGCACAGGCCTCAGTGAAAACTGAGAATCAAGACTACTGAAGGAGAACCTAAATGGGAGAATTGTTGTATCTTGGGTACATTTCCTTGAGAGAGAAGAGTAAGAGTCAGCAGATTCAAAGTCAGAAAAGAATGAGAAGAAGAGAATTGTTTACTTCTCTCTTGAAAGCAGGGGTAGATTTTGGAAGAATAGATGTTATTTCAACTAATAACATAGTAATATTAACATATGTCAATGATTCAATGCATATCTCCCCTGAATGATAAAGCAGAATGGTTTTGTGGATGAAGAGCTAGTCTCAACAATAAGAAAACCACCATACTCAAACTGTACCTCTGAAAAGTGAGAACTGTGATTTTGGGCAAATCACTTAAAGTGCCCTAAGCAAGTCTTTAAGATTAAAAATTTCAGAGAAGGTGTCCAACCACATTGATAGAGAGAACTTTCTCATCTAAGAATTCTCTATATTTATGAAATTACAGGTCTAATCACTCTCTCTAACCTTTCTCTGAATAACATAGTCTCTCCCATTAATATTATTGATGAACTTCAATATAGACCACTTATTCCTACTTTCAGATCATTAGCTGAACTGTATCTAAATTTCAGAGTTACTCTTTTGGTACCTCTCCCTCAGACTCTACCTCCCAACTTAAATCTTTGCTCCTCTAGGAATTTTACAATGAGGGACAGTGAGTCTAAGGTCAGAATAAATCAAGAGTAGCCTTTTTAAATGTATTAATTAAAAGACTGAATGTACAAATAGTCATTGTGTAAGTACAAATATTGTTAATATTAGATATAATAATGTTACATATTATTATATATAATGAATATGGGGACCCTTAAGCTTTTATTCAAGATTAACTTATTAACTCTTTAACTTATGGATCCCTTTTAAGGATGTGTTTGAATGCACAAAACAAAATATGTAGAATTCCAAAGGAAAGCAAATGTAGTGAAATATCAAAACACCAAAGAAAGAAAATGGTTCCAAAGGGAGACTCCTGTTTCTTTGGACCTTTCTTTATGTTTTGTTGTTGTTGTTGTTGTTGTTGTTGATTATATCCAGATCTTTAAACACACATGCCTTCAAATGAAGGTTTTGATTTTGGTATCCTCTTTTAGAAGTATGTCTTCTAAGGATTGTTTATATAAGATAGAAATTTTCATATGTTAAGCTACTACAATAAAGGAGGGAAGAAGAACTCTTTTCCCTTGTTCTTCATTCTTGGGATTTATATATTGCCTATCCTGTCCCATAACTCTCCTTCCCCCACAACTGAGAACTTTCTAGTCATCACTGTTGTTTCAGTCACTACAGGGAGCGGTCTTTTGAGCATATGTGAGGGAAAAAAATGGGAAATATCAACATATGTCAATGATTCAATGCATATCTCTGCACTCTGCCTCCCCCAAAAGACATCAAGCTAATTTATACTCACTATATGTCTTAAAGTAAATCCTGGTTTCATATCTTTAACCTTATTTGGGATATTTATAAAATATATCAGTACAATATAAAATATATCTAATATAGCTCCTAAGCCTCCAGCTGAACCACATCCAAAAGAAAAAGTCAGTGACAAGAGTATTTGCTCCTTGTTTCCTTCGCTCTGTGGGTGAATAGTGTTTTAGCCACCCTGTCTCCCTCTTTTGCAACTACTCCCTCCTCATAGAGAATGAAATACACAAATCTGACAATTATGATGGATTAAACTTTCACCTAAGCTGACACTAGTACTAATGAAACAGAAACAGAAAGTATGAACAAAATTTAAAGAACAGAAAAAACTGAATTTAACATAAGCTCTTTCAGATAACAAGAGGGGGAATGAAGATAGGTAATTCAATATCTGGTATCTATTCTCCCAAATGGAAAGGCAGCAGCAACCAGTGACTCAATTACCCTGTTTTTGGTTCCTCACACTGTCCCAAATGACCTCTGAAAAAACAGATGATTTCTGCTGTGGCCCCATGTCAATCATGACTCAATGCTTCCCACTCTTTATTTTATCTGAATCTCTACACTTGAATCTCTAAAACAAACTCTAGATCTCAGAATCTTCCCTTCACTTCTCTTCTTCACTTGCAAAGTTCATATCCTTCCTTGGGGACTCATTCAGCTTTTACATTTACTTCTTGGAGATTAATGCAGCAAGGAAGTGAAAACTTTTCATGGTCTAATGAACAGTGTTCTTCTATGTCCTGCTATAGAGGAAGATTCTTCTTGACACAACTACTCTCAGGAAAGATGTATTTTAAATTTCCACATAAATTGTAGAACTCATATCATTTATGTATCTAGAAAACTTTTCTACAGGTAAATTCACTAAGTACCATATTTAATTTTCTCCCTCTTAAGCCAATTAATCAAGTAAAAGAAAAATTGTCAGTTGGTAAAACTTAGGTGATATTGTTCCATGTAAATAAGTAGATACATAGAAGATGCATACAGAGTAGATGGAAGGTAATATGAAAGGATAACATACTAGCACATAAAGGGATCCAGAAAGGCAGAAGGTAGAATTTGAGCTGAATCTTAACGTAAGACAAGGAACTGAGGGACAAAGTATTTATGTAACGAAAAATAGCCAGTACAAAGGCACAGAAGTTGGAGATGGAATGTCATGTGAAGAACTGCAAATAGGGATCATAGCTTGATCTCTAGTACATCTAAAGGGAACCAAGGATAGGAGGTTTAATTAAGGGAGGGAGCCATGTTATGAAGACTAAGTTCTAAACAAAGTTTATATTTGATCTCAGAAGTAATAAGGATCCACCAGAACTCATTGAACAGGGGGCGTCGTTAAACCTATATTTTACAAAATTTAACTTAGTGAGAAAAAATTTTGATGCCATAAGAGCAGAGAGAAAGTTGTGGTGATATAGTGATTAGAGCTATTAAGTTTTTGAAAGAATTTTTGTCTTTTCTATGCAAAAGTTCAGGCCAGAGATGATGAAAGTCTCACCTAAGATTCTTTCGTGGTCTTTGCTTCAGGATTTGACCTCAGCAAAGTTTTCTATTTACCCATTTGAGTCTCAGTGTGGACAATAACCTGGACATTTCACCTCACCCCAAAGCACATTCTTTCTCTTAGAAATTATTTTGTCACTGTTCACTCCCATTCACTCACCCAAGAGTTAGACAAAAAGCACTAAAACATGGTAAGAAGAAAGGAGGCATTGATAATGTTTTCTTTGATACAAAGAAAAGACCAGAAACCTGGCGAGTCAGTCAGCAAGCATTTAAGTGCTTACTATAAAGCACTAGGGTTTCAAAATAAACAAACAAAAAGTAAAGGTTAAAACATTCCCTCAACATCCCTCCAAAAATTGACACATTTCTTATTTTGTGCTCTACTTTTAAGTCTTCTTTTGGCAAATCTAATACATTAGGTAAACTGAAGGTCATCATTTTATATGAATTTTTAGTTTGCAGAATGATATCAAATGAACCTAGTTCCACTTCTAAAATGTATTTGTTCTCTGAAATTCTATTTATATGTAACTTTTCAACACCACACCCATTTATTGTATAAAATCAGAAAATAATTTCTAACATTTACCATTTAATTTTTAAGGAGCACAACTGTAAAGTAATCATTTTCAAATATGGCTTCAACTATATTTAATAATTTGTTGTACTACTCTTTTCTTCTTTTGCTTCTAATGAAAGCCAACCAGTTTTTCTTGAATCAAGAACTTCACATTCTAAAAAAGGGTCAAATTGTTGAATGCCTCTTGGAAGTAAATAAAACTTTGTGTCAATTTGCATATTGCTTTTAGTTCCAAACTTTTTTTTTAACATCATATCCCACAAAATTTTCCTTTCAAAATACTCTTTATTTAATAGGTTCTAATGAATTAATTAGTGTTTCCACATCATCATCAAAGTGTGTGTGTGTTTCTGTGAGTGTATGTGTATGTATATAACTACATAAATATATTTATATATGCATATATGTATGCATGTTTTTGTATTAAAGTCATCTCCTGGGAATGATTTAAAATAAACTTTTATTTTGTGTTACTCTCATGCTCTATTGCCTTCTCTCTGTGACATAGTTATTTTTCTTCCACAGTTGACAGAAACATTTACAAGGAGAGGGGTAGATTTCTAATTTTACTTTGCTGGTATATAAATGTCATTTTATACAACTAGCTGTTTTTCTTTGTTATAACTTCTTTCTCCTTGTTTTAGCCAGAGGCTGTCCTCTTTATTTGATCAGTATAGTTTATATCATATTCCAGGCAGCACTTCTCCCCAGGAGAAAAACAGGATTTCAAATTGCTACTCATGATTCCTAAGGCAAACTGAAAGGGCACTGACTGAATTAATGTTTCTCTTACTGTTTCCAGCGCTTATTGGTTTTATTTCCATTACTTTGTAGATACATTTGTTTTCTCTCTTTACTCCCTATACTAGACTGCCAATTATTTTTGGTGCCATTATTTACTCTTAGCTGTGTACCTGGTTAAATAGGGGAAGAAATCAATAGGCTGATTTCGTGACAAAATTTAACTCAATTTCTCAACAAATAACTAAGCAATGTTGTTGATGTGGGGTGAGATTCCCTTCATTAGAGCAAAGGGATTGTCCTAACTGAAATAAGCAGGGGGAGTTAGCATCCATGTTTCCCTGTTGCTATTAAAAGCTTGGAGGTAAATCATTTACGTAGGAATATTAGCATTTTTTAAATTGCTGCCAATTATCATTTGACAAAATAATGCATTACCTTATATTGTTCATATGTGTATTCAGGATGAACAGTGAAAAGAAAAATCAAGGAGGTAGCATAACATATTGGAAAAACATTCACATGATGTCAGTATCACTGTAATTGTTTGTCTAACCAATCAAAAAGAAAAGTAGCACCCTAAGGATGTCTTCCATATTTCCACTTCCCATACTCCCATACTTAAATACTATATTATCACATATACTGGAGAAGTAGCATGGAATATTGGATAGACTGATAGACTTGGGGATGGAAGACCAAGTTTCAAATCTTTCCTCCAATAATTACTAGGTACAAATTCCCTACAGTCTGTGCTAGTGAAGGAGGATTCCCATGCTGATGAAATCAGAAATATATTGATTGATATATTAAAAGAATAAAAAAGTGTATCTAGAGAATTGTAGAAAAAATATGAAAATGAGTCCATGATAGAACCAAGAAATGATGCTAAGGTTCAAAGGTCCCAAGAACAAAAATTCAGAGATTCAGAGCTTCCCATACTTCCACTGTATTTATAGGAAGAATTCCCAAAATACCAGTCAAATAAGAAACAGACCTTCTAAAGGTATATTTCCTTCTCACAAATAGATCAGTTAAGTATTAGCATATTTCCAGTCTTATTAAAAATATTTGATAATCTGGAGGGCTATCAATTCAGTATGATGTACTTTTATGCAATATCTTGTGATGAAACTTGTCTTGAAATGTATCACAGAAAATTCCTGTCTCCTTGTTCAAAGGTCATAAGGCCAGTCAGAAACCTGTTTCAACAGAATACAGCTAACCTTCCCATTTAGACATATTTAAGCCCTAATTTGGATGATGAATGAATAAGCTATAACCTTTTCTCTTTAATGCCCCATAAATCATAACTACCCTGAATAGGGGAACATTTGTTCTTCACCACTTACCTTAAAGTAAAGTACATTGGCAAGGAAATGTTCTTGTATTTCACTGATTGCAAATTAAAATAATGAAATGAATGTCAAATGTCGTTTCAATGTATATTTCATTGCCATGGAAACCCTCAGGTAACTGAGTTGGTTAAATTGCAAATTATATATCCATCTATTTAAAGACTTCAATGAAATAAAACTATTTAATCAAGCTTATCAATTCTTCTCTGCAATCATAATTCCCTATTAAATTCAAAGTGTTAGGTGCCTCTCTTCCTTTAACTAGCATTTCCATTATCTATAAAGTTCACCTATCTATGAACCTGGCTTATAGACATAGAATATGTTTTATACCCAGTAAATGTGGACAGTTTCTTTGGGGATAATTTTTTTTCGACAGCAAAATTCATAACACAGGCCATTTTATATTTCAGATACACACACACACACATATGCATACACACACACATATCCCACCACTACACTTCAAAAACTTTAGCTCAAAAATATCCACTGCACTTGCTTTCAATACACAGTCAATAGACACAATTAGCTCAAAGTAAAAGCATAAATTGCCTGAGATGGTGTGGTAATTATAGTAAGAACAATAATAACAAAATTTTCCCTCAAAAACCGAGGACATACACTTCTACAGATATGCCCAGAATCCATGGGAGAATTAGCACATATATGGAGAGTGTGACACAAGCTCAGAGAACACACAGCCAAAACAACTCACTCTTACAAGAAGACAGAATGTGATTCCCTTTCCCTATTCCTGTAGTTCTCATGTTGCTCTCCCTCAGTACAGGATCTTTGCTGGACAGGTCTACTAAGTGGGCATACTCATTCTGAGACTCTCTAGTGGATTCTATTTCCCATTCACCTTCGTCACACTCCATAGAGCTATCTCATGCCTTGACTAATGGTTACGTTCTTCATTGGGTGTGGTGTCCTCTGTGGTTTGAAAAACTCCAGTGAAAGATACCGTAGCCAATGTGGAGAGGAAGGCAAGAAGAGTGAAATCAGCTCCCTTCTCCCCGCCTTCCTCAAGGAATATTTCCTGCTCAAAAATAGATTTCTTCCACTCTTCTCTGTCATGAAGCGTCTAAACCCAAACCACAGAGTCGTGTCCTCTCTAAGTTGACTCCTTATAGGGTGTCTTACTTTGTTTTACTCTAAAAACAGGACTAATTAGCTAATTTTGTTCATTTCCTTTTTAAATTGAAATTTTATTTTTACCAATCCAATAGGTCTTACCTCTCCCATCCCATTAAGAAAAATGAAACATCTTATGAAATTTAAAATTGATATCTTACTTTTTTCTGAATTTATTATTGATTGAGAATTACATGTAAACAATGGAATCAATACTTAGGAATTAAGTTGATTTGCAGGGCTTCTTAAACTGTGGGTCACAGCCCCATATGAGGTCAGGTAACTGAATGTGGGTTTCCTGAAAAATTTGGCAACAGTAAAAAGTGACTGAACATGAAATGATCAAAAATTAATTCAAAATCAAATGCTTAATGAATCTGAGATGTTTCTGGCAGTGCTTGCCTGTGTTGCATCATGCAACTTCATTGCAGCTTTGGTTCCGAACACACAATATGCACACTCTCCTCTGCACATACAGTCACACCATGCAATGCCAATGAATGCTGCCAGAAACACTTTGCCACAGATTCAAGATTATTTTATGTTATGAATTGCAGCATTTTTATTGTACATACAAAATTGTTAAATGAATTTTGGTTTGTAATTGGTACAGAATTTTCTATAATTTCTTAAGTGGTCCTAAATATACTTTTGCCATTCTGTATTACATGTGAAGCAATGTTCTCAGCATTGACAATTATAAAATTAAAATATCAATTAACTCTAAAAATGCTGAAGGTACTCTACATTCTACAGTTCAAATATTCACCCAAATTTTAATTCTTTGTGTAAAAATGAACAAGCATATCCATCTCATTAGTATACAAGTTTGTTTTCATCTTTAATAAATGGTAAAATTATACATATACCAAAGAATTGCTTTAAAATAAATGTTTTATGATTTATTGTCAGCAAATATTTGATTTGTATACCTATTTTATAATGCTGTGTACTCAGGGTTGTATAAAAATTTCTTAGGCAAAAAGGAGTCACAAGTGGAAAAAAATTAAGGAACACTGATTTAAGGGATAGCTTGACTACTTAACATTACATATCTGACTTCTTAATAAAGTATGACTTTCTTATTTTTCAGGGCTGCAACTCGGACCCATTCCCCTGGATCGGAGGAGAAGGAAGAATGAATCCCTGAAGTCATGAGATGTTCTGCCTAATCAGTCATAAGTCATGGGTTTCTTAATATCAGAGAATATCCTGGAGAATGTTGACTAACTCTCACCATGAGCCTCAGAAATACCTTCCTGTAAATCAGGCTAAATGTAAGCCCACCCTACACTTTTGCCAACTTTATAAGAGACTTCTCTCTCTACTCTAATATATCTCTGGTCACTGAGGAGCCATTGACCTCTATTATTAGCAAGTACTAGCCTTGCCCATAAATATTCTTAAAATCTTTGTGGATCAGTTTCTCTTCATCAAACGTATATATATATATATATATATATATATATATAATCACAGCACACTGCTTGGAAAGTAAATATAAAAGTCAGGCAAAACAAATTTCTGCATCACCAAGACATATTATATATGTGTGTATGTAGTCACACTATATATATATACATATATATATATATATACGATATATATATATCATACTATATGTATATATATTCACTGCCAATGAATAATCTTATTTTGCTTGACTTTTACTATTTACTATTTGCTACTGGTATATGTGAGTAGATATATATGCATATAAGTAGGTAAATACACACACATACACATCCCTGTATACACACATGTGAGTATGCATGTGTGCACAAATTTGTATGTAGAAATATCTGTACTTTCATTCTATCACCTGTCTGTAAGGACATAAGGAGCATGTCTAATGAGTTCTCTTTAATCACGCTTTCTCATTGCAGTGATTAGTATTCCCTAGCTCTTTCCTTCCCTTCCCTTCAATTCCCTTCCCTTGCCCTGTCCCAAAATCTTACACCCACTACACTCTGAAACTGGGACACCAAGGGGCCCCTGCCAAGGGGTCCTGGATTCACCTAGCTTTAGAGTGATTATCAGTAATAACTGTTGCTGTTTCCCACACAGCCTGATGTCTTTTTTTTTTCTTGACCTCATTAAAGGGGCCATGCCCTGGCTACTTCTTAAACAGGCCTATTTAATGAATGGATGTCACCTGGACTAATGCACCCATGGTCTCACAGTGCATCTTGAGCCATCTCCAGTCATCCTGAGGGATATCAGGTCACTGGATTCAGATAGCTCTGGAGGAGAAATGAGGCTAATGACCTGCATAGCCCTCCCTCACTGAAAACAAAGTCAAATGCAAGTCATGTCATCATTTCTCTGATGGAATGGTCTTCAGCAATGAAAGACAAACACAATTCCCTAGTCTTTCAAAAGTTGTTTTTATGATATTCTTTTTTCTTCTATTAATTGTTCTTCTGGTTTTACTCACTTGATTCTGTATCAGTTCATACAAGTCTTCTCAGGTTTTTCTGAAACCATCCCCTCCATCATTTCTTACAGTATAATAGCATCACTTCATGTTCAAAAGCCCTAATTTGTTCAGCCATTCCCTAATTGATAAGTACCTTTTAGTATCCAGTTCTTTGTCAACACAAACAGAAGTGCTATAATGTTTTTTTCTGTACATAAGAATCATTTTTGTCTTCATTTGATCTCTTTGGAGTAATCATCAAGTAACAGTATTACTGGGTCAAAATAGTTTAGTAGTCTGGAAAATTTTCCAAGTTGCTTTTAAGTATGACTGAACTAGTCCACAGCTTCATCAGCAATGCATTCATATGCCTCTTTTCCCACAGTCAAGCTTCCAGCACTTGTCATTTTCCTTTTTAGTCAACTTTGCAAATCTGATGGCTATGAGGTAGAATTTCAGAATTGTTTAAGGTGCATTTTTCTAATTATTAGCAATTTTGAACACTTTTCATTTATCTATTGACAGATTGGATTTCTTTAGAAAGCACCCTGTTCATATCTTTTGACTATTTATCAATTAGGAAATGACTCTTATTGATAGAAATTTAACTGGTTTCACTACATCATAGAAATGAGTCCTAGGTCAGAGAAACTTGCTATAAATATTTTTTATATTTACCTGCTTCCTTTTTCATTTTTCACTGCTTTAGGTTTATGCAAAAAAATTACCTAATCTGTTCCACTTATCAACCTATTTATTTTGTAGCCAGTACCAAATTGTTTGGATAATTACTGTTTTTAGTATAATTTGAGAGCCAGTGGTAGACTAACCAAGCTTACTCTTTTCCCACTTTAAAAAATATTTCCCTAACATTCTTTATATTTTGTTATCTTTCTTGCTCTATAAAACAATTCTTTGGTGATGTGATTGGTATGGCATTGAATAAGGAACGTAATTTATGCAATATTGTCATTTTAATATATTAGATTGACCAATTTATGAGCAATTAATATTTCTCACATTATTTAAATCTGAATTTATATAGAATGTTTTAGTCATATTTATATAATGCTTATATTTTTATTGGCAGATAGACTTCCAGTATTTGTAACTTCTGTAGTTATTCTGGGGGCAGCTAAAGGGCTCAGTGGAGAGAGCACTGGTCCTAGAGTAAGAAAGACCTTCAAATAAGGCTTCAAACACTTATTGCTGTGTCACCCTGGACAAGTCACTTAACATCCATTTGCCTTAATCCACTGCAGAAAGAAATGACAAATCACTCCAGTATCTTTGCCAAGAAAACCCCATGAACAGCACTAGCATACTGATCAAGAAGTGTCAAACAACACAGAACAATAAGTATTATTTTTTCATTTTATTTTTTATTTATGAAATGAAACAAGCGTTTCATTTTTTTCTGTTAGATTTTGTTGGCAATACATGGAAATTTTGTTGATTTACTTGGACTCTTAAAATATCCCTACAACTTTTCTAAAATTGCTGTTTCAATTAGTTATTTTTAGTTGATACTCTAGAGTTCCCTGAAGAAACCATTATATCATCTGTAAAAAACAATAATTTAATGGCAATTTAATCAGTTCCTTCCATTTATTTTTCTTGGTTATTGCAATATTTAGCATGTCTAGTAATATACTGAACATTAGTTATAATAATGGGCATCCTCTCTTTACCTTTAATCTTCCTGGAAAGGCCTTCAGTGTATTCTCATTACAAATAGTGCTGACTCTTTTTTTTTTGAGAAAGATTCAACTTATTATTCTAAGGAGAGATTAATTTATTCCAAAATTTCCTGGTGTTTTTAAGAGAATGGGTGCTGTTTCAATACCTTTTTCTGCAGCAATGACATAAATATAGGATTTCTGTTGTTTTTGTTGTATGGTCTGCTATATTTGTAGTTTTCCTAATATTGAACCAACAGTGAATTCCTACGGTAAATCTGATGTAGTCTCAGTGTATAATCTTTGTTGCCCCATAGGGCATAGTTTAAATATCATAGCATGTTTGTATGTTGGTAGGATTCTTTCTTTCCCAAAATGTTTATTTTCAGATGATTTAGGTAATATTGAAAATAATTGCTCTCCAAATGTTTGATAGAATTTGTTTCTGAATGCCTCACTTTCTGAAAGGCCACTCATTCATCTAGGATATACACCTGAGATGAAAGATAACCCAGAGACAGAGTTTTGGGGTAATCAATAATCAATTTACAATTGGACTGGCTAGAAATCAATAAATTGATGGTCAATGGCTTTTCCTGGTAAGCAAAAATGTTAAAGGAGACCCTAAAACCCCTTAAACACCTACTGAAAGAGAATTCCCTTGACAAGCAAGAGTCAACCTTCATTGGTGAACATATAATGAGGAGGTGGGTTAAAAGTCATCAGCTTCTCTTTCTGAGAATGTAGCTTGATCATGAGACTGAGTAGCTACTAGCAGTCTGGAAAAGGGAACCATTTCCACTCAGATCTCTCTGGTTAGTTTTCTCCTTCCTGAGCTTGGTCACCCTACACTCTAATGGAGAAGTTCAAGGACAGGGCATCATTCCCTTAGAGTTAGGTTCATACAGACTAGATTCTTCTCATAATCTTTTCCCCATTGACTAGGGTGTTTTAATTAATTTTATTTGAATAGTACGTTATGTTTTTCAATTACATATAAAGACAACTTTTAACATTCATTTTCAATGAAATATTGCATTTCAAATTCCTCCCCTTCTTCCTCCTTTCTAAGATGGCAAGCAATTTAATATAGGTTATACACATGCAATCACATAACATATTTGCATATTAGTCATGGTGTGAAAGAAGACTGTAACCTAAACTTCATCTACCACAGAAAATACACAAGATGCAAAGTACTCACAATAGCTGACTGAAAGAAATGCAAATTCATAAAATATTCAAATAATGCACTAGCCTCTTCTTGGAAGCTGAATATGCCTTGTGTTATATCTAAATAAATTCTCATTCATCTCAGATCTATTCAAGCAACTTAGCAATGGTTATTTTGACAATGTCCAGATGTCTTGCTCTCTAGTTAATAGAAAATCTTTCTTTCTAGAAGGCTTATTCCTGAATACATTGAAACTGAGAAATTCTTGTTCACTTAGGTCATCTCAAATTTGTGTAAAACAACAACTTTCAGACACAATCTCTAAATTGTGTTCAGAAAAGGATATAGAAAAACAGAAGACAGTCCAGAGCCAAAGGTCTATAAACATCTGGGGCAGTAAATGCAATTAACTTAAGTGTCTCTTCATAACAGTTATTTTATACACCTGATTGCGGTTAAAGATGAAGAAATCCTCTCACAGTGCTCTTCAGCATAGTAGGTGAATGGAGAGAGCATACAAAAAAGGTGATCTGGCCTCACATCTCATTCATTTCATTTAAAAAAAATTTTAATTGAAAAGCATTTATTTTCTTTTCTCCTACCTTCTTGGTCGGCCCTTAGGTCAGGAAAGAAATGAAAAAGAACAATTTTGTAATAAATACAAAGGCAGTAATTCATTGTTGGTGGAATTGTGGACTGATACAACCATTTTGGAAAGCAATCTAGAATTATGCCCAAAGAGTTATTAAACTACCTACACCCTTTGACCCAACAATACCACTACTGGGGTCTGTTTCAAAAAATGATTAGGGAAAAAGGAAAAGAACATATATGTCCTAAAATATTCATAGTAACTCTGTTTGTCGTAGCAAAGAACTGGAAATTGCATTGATGTTCATCAATTGGGGAATGACTGAACAAGTTGTCATATATGATTATGATGGAATATTATTGTGCTATAAGAAGTGATAAGGTCAATGGTCTTAGAAAAACATGGAAAGACTTGCACAAAATAATGAGCAAAATGAGAAGAACTAAGAGAACATTGTATACAGTGATAATCATTTTAGATCCTTTGAGCCCCAATAAAGCCAAAGCCTGAACTAATAAACCAAAAGAAGCACCCTGGCAAAATTGACATGCTTTGCTCTGCTCTATGACTAAATCCAAAATGCCCCTTCCTGTGTCAACAACTACAGGACCAGATGAGACTGACCAAGAGCATTCTTCTGTTTGTTACCACTAAGGAAAGGCTGCCTGGGACACGATCCTGTTTTGAATAATGGGACTTTTCTTACCTTAGTATCCTGTGGGCATATGCTATGTAGAGGCAAAACAGACAACCTGGGATTGTTATTCCAATGAACAATTTATGACTTTATTATCTTATTGTATTTACAACCTATGCAATTCAGAAAATTCCTTTCTCATGTTTTTGGTACAAACATGGAGGTTGTAATTTTTGAGACACAGACAAGTTGAGTCAGGATTGCTCTGAATGTATAAAGGATCTTCTCATCCTGTTTATCTCGGAGTCTGACTCCCATGTCCAAATATAAATATTCTGCTACCTGAAGGGAATAAAGAATATAAATATATATCATCTGGTTTGTTTGCCTTTTTAACCAAACTTCCAGGTTGACAACACTAACAAGAATGTTGTTTTAAGAATAATTTTGAGTAAATAAGTTATTTATCCAAATAAACTATGAAAGGCATATGAAGAAAGACACTATTTATACCTAGAGAAAGAGCTGATAAATTAAAGTATATATAGACTAATTTTACATATGTATATATACCTATTTGTGTCTAATGGAAGCCCACTCTGGGGAAACAGGAAGATAAAGAAAAAAGAAAAAGAAATTTACATGATAATTTTGCAGTGTATTTGAGAGGAAAAGCAAGTTGTATATAGTAGATATTCAGTATCATGCAGTTTAAATTCTTACGGAAATGCTTGTTTTATTACATATATAGTATTAATGGAATAAAATCATAAAAGGGAAGAAATAAACAAATACGCAGTTAGACAAAACAAATTTCTACATTGATCAAATCAAAAATATATGTCTTCATCATGGATCTTAAGTCCATCGTCTGACAGATGGTGAAAACAATTCTTCATCTTCAATGCTCTGGAAATATGACTGGTCATTGGGTTTTTTTTATAATGTTTTTAATTGGCAAATTGTATTCCGGTCATTCTTACTTTATTCTGCATCATGCAAGCCATGTACTTCTGTGGAACATTTTTTAAATCATTTCTTATGACTTTATAGTAGTTTATTGCATTTGCATGTGATATTTAATTCAGCTATTCCCAGACTGATAGACATCCCCTTAGTTTAGTGTTTTTGCAGTATTGAAATTAATTGTTCTTTGAAGACTTGATCAAATTCATTTGTAAATGTCAGATTTTTTCTCTGTTTTTTCTTTTCCTTTTTCTGAAATTAGTTTATTTAAACTCCCAATTATTCTTTTGATCTAATCAATTCATATTTTAAATGCTTTTTCATTGTTTTATTGACATATAGTTGGACAAAACAGTTTCAAGTAATTTTTTCTTCATTTATTGTAATTTTATTTTTTTACATTTTTGACATATGTAATTTGGTTTTCTATTGTTAAAAAAATTAAATTAGTTAATAATCTGGTTTTAAACTAGCTTCTTATTTTATTAGTGAATAGATTGCTTTTTTCTTTGGTTTTCATTATCATTAAACACTTTTGTTTTCTTCATGTCAATTTTTAATGTTAAGTTGATATTGTTTTATTTTAAATTTTCTGGTTTTTGAGATTATTATGTTTTGCATGCCCAATTCACTGATGTGTTTTTTTCTCATTTTTGTGGTTAAAAGTGTTTAATGGTATAAAATCTCTCATAACAACTGTTTTCACTATATCCCACAAATTTTGAAATGCCTCATTGCAATTAGGTTCTTTAATGAAATTATTTTTTCAGTGATTTTTGATTGACTATTTGTGATTAAGTTATTTGTTCTCAAACTAATTTTAATCTTTTCTTAATGGCACTTTAATATGTCAGATATTTTGTATTTACTTGTGGTTTTATGCTGTAATACATAGTAAATTTTAATAGTCATGATATGTGATAATATCTATACTCCTTGCTATTCTCATTCACCAGAGATCTAGTTTTTTTCTAATTTACCTAAAATTCTACTCACATTCTCAACATCTGTAATTTTTTTAGATTTATCTAGACCTTAATGTAAAATATTGAGTTCTTCCATCATTATAATTTTCCTATTTCTCCCTTTAACTCATTTATACATTTAATATTTAGATGCTATACTATTCAATGTATTTATATTAGTTTTATTTATGTATTTTCTATGACATTTTTCATCATGATGAAGTTTTTTTCTACTTATCTCTTTTAATCAGATTGATTTTTAGTTTTGCCTTGTCTGAGACTCTGAATACTATCCCTACATTTTTTCATGGCTAGACCTCTTTCACTCAAAATGTACAAAATTAAACTCTTTATTTTTCTCCCAAACTTCTTCTTCTTCTTAAGTTCTTCATTACAATGGAGGGCACTACTATCATCCCAGGCACTGAAGTTCACAAGTTTGTGGTCATCCTCAACTCCGCATTTTCTCATCTCTCTTATCAAGGTGGTTAGAAGGGAGGGAAGAAGAAATAATGGAAAGGGGAAAGAAAAGGAATGGTGGCTGAGAGAAGGGAGAGAAGAGTGAGAGACAGTGGTCAAAAGCAAAACTCTTTGGAGGAAGGAAAGAGAGAAGGGAAAAATAAAAGCATGAATGGGATGGGGAAATAGGATGGAGAAAAAGGCACAGATAGCTATCATAATTCTGAATATGAATGCCATAAAATAGAAGTGGGCAGCTTAACAGATTAAAAACCATTATCTTACCATATGTTGTTTACAAGAAACACAATTGAAACAGGGGAATACACACAGGGTAAAGGTAAAAGGCTGGAATAGAATATATTATACTTCAGCTGAAGCAAAACAAAAAGCAAGGGCAGTAATCCTAATCTCAGGAAAGTAAAAGTAAAAAAAGATCTAATCAAAAGAGATAAGGAAATTGTATCCTGCTAAGAGGCACCATAGTAATATAATTACTAAACAGATATGCACCAAGTGGTATAGGAGCCAAATTCTTAGAGAAGAAGTTAAGGAAGTTACAGGAAAAAATAGAGAGCAAAACTAGACTATTGGGGACGTCAACCTCCCCATCTCTGAACTTGATAGATCTAACCTCAAAATAAACAAGAAAGAAGTTAAGAAAATGAATAGAATTTTAGAAAATTTAAATGATAGACCTCTGTAGGAAATTGAATGATCATAGAAAGGAATATACCTTTTTCTCAGTGGTACATGGCACATACACAAAAATTCACTATGTACTAGGGCATAAAAATCTCACAGTCCAGTGCAGAAAGGCGGAGATGGTCAATGCATCCTTCTCAAATAATGCAATAAAAATTATATGTAATAAAAGTTCATGGAAAAATAGACTAAAAATAATTTGGAAACTTAATAATAGAATGCTAAAGAATGAATGTGTCAAAGAATACATCAAAGAAACAATCATTAACTTCATTTAAGAGAATGACAATAATGAAATAACATACCCAAACTTATGGGATTCAGAAAAAGTATTTCTTAAGGGAAGTTTTATCTCTGAATGCTTACATGAATAAAATATAGAAAGAGGAAATCAATGAATTGGGCATACAACTGACAAAGTTAGTAAAGAAACAAATTTAAAACCCTCGATTAAATATCAGTTAGTAATACTGAAAACCAAAGGAGAGATTAATAAAATTGGAATTAAGAAAACCATTGAACTAATAAATAAAAGTAAGAGATGGATTATGAAAGAAAATAAAATTGAAAAAGCCTCAGTTAATTTGATTTAAAGAAAGAAGAAAACCAAATTGACAGTATCAAAAATGAAAAGGGTGAATTCACCAACAATGAAAGAGAAATTAAAACAACAATTAGAAATTAGTTTGCACAATAATATGCCCCTAAATTTGACAATCATAGTTAAGTGGATGAATATTTACAGAAATTTAAGTTGCCCAGATTAATAAAAGAGGAAGTAAAATAATTAAATAACTCCTCAGAAAAAGAAATTGAATAAGCCATCAATGAACTCCCTAGGACAGAAAATCTCCATACAAGCAAATTCTATCAAACATTTAAAGAAAAATTAATTCCAGAACTATATATATTATTTTGGAAAATTGGCAAAAAGGAATCCTACCCAATTCTTTAATGATACAAATATGGAACTTATACCTAAACAGGGAAGAGCCAAGACAGAGAAAGAAAATTACAGACCAATTTTACTAATGAATATAGATGCAAAAAAGTAAAATAAAATATTAGCAAAAAAAGATTACAGCAACTTATCATGAGAATAATATACTTTACTCAGGTAGGAATTATACTACCAGTATAGGGCTGGTTCAATATTAAAAATAATACGAGTGTAATTGATGACATCAACAACAAACCCTGACAAAAACCGTATGATTATTTCAATAGATGCACAAAAAGCTTTTGACAAAGTACAACACCCATTCCTATTAAAAAAAAAAATAGAGAGGATAGGAATAAAAGGAGTCTTCCTTAAAATGATAAGTAGCATCTACCTAAAACCTTTAGGAAGCATTATATGTAATGTGGGTAAGTTAGATTCATTTCCAGTAAACTCACAGGTGAAATAAGGATGTCTATTACCACCACTGTTATACAATATGCTACGAGAAATGTTAGCTTTAGCAATAAGAGAAGAAAAAGAAACTGAAGGAATTAGAATAGGCAAAGAAGAAACTAAGTTATTGCTCTTTACAGACTATATGATGATGTACTTAGAGAATCAAAGAAAAACTACTTGAAATATTAGAAAAAACTTTAACAAGTTGCAGGATATAGAATAAACCCACATAGATTATCAGCATTTCTGTGTATTACTAAAAAAATTCCACTAGCAAGAGATAGAAAGAGAAATTTCATTTAAAATTACCGTATACATTGTAAAATATTTGGAAGTCTACCTGCCAAAACAAACCCAGGAACTTCATGAACATAATTACAAAGTACTTTTCATGCCAATTAAGTCAGATCTAAATAATTGAAAAAACATCAGTTACTCATGTGTAGTCCAAACTAATAGAATAAAAATGACAGTTCTACCTAAATTAATTTACTTATTCAGTGCTATACCAATCAAACTACCAGAAAATTATTTTCTAGAACTAGAAAAAATAATATCAAAATTCATCTGGAAGAGCAAAACATCCAGAATATCAAAGGAATTAATGAAATGCAATTCTAGGAACAGTGACCTTGCCACACATTTAATAAAATATTAAATTTTATTATAAAGCAGTAATCAGGAAAACTACTTTGAATTGGCTAAGAAATAGAGGGGTAGATTAGTGGAATAGATTGGGTACATCAAACACAGTAGTCAATGATTATAGCAATGCACTGTTTGAGAACCTGAAAGAAGCTGGCTTCTGGGATAAGAACTCACTATTTGACAAGAACTTCAGGGAAAATTGGAAAAGACTATGGCAGAAACTGGGCATAGACCAACTTCTTATACCATACACCAAAATAAAGTAAAGGTTACAGGACTTAGGTATAAATACTGATACTATAAACAAATTAGGGGTACAGGGAGTAATTTATCTGTCATATTTATGGAGGATGGAGGAATTTAAGACCTAACATGAGATAGAGAACATTATGAAATGCAAAATGGATACTTTTGATTACATTCAATTGAAATTTTTGGTGAACAAACAAAGCCAATGCAACCAAGTTTAAGAAGGAAGCAGAAAACTGCAAAAGAATTTTACAAGTAGTGTTTCTGATAAAGATCTCATTTCTAAAATATATAGAGACCTGAGTCATATTTATAAGAATGCAAGTCATTCCTCAGTTGACAAATGATCAAAGAATATGAACAAGCAGTTTTCAGAAGAAGAAATTAAAATTATCCATATTCAAATGGAAAAATGCTCCAAATCACTATTGATTAAAAAGATGCAAACCAAAATAGCTCTAAGGTACCACATCACACCTATCATATTGGCTAACATGATAGAAAAGGAAAATGATTAATGTTTGAGATGTGGAAAAATTGGGACACTAGTGCATTGTTGGTAGAGTTGTGAACTGATCCAACCATTCTGGAGCTATGCCCAAAAGGTTACAAAACTTTGCAATACCCTCTCACCCAGCAATACCACCTCTAGGTCTATATCAAAAAGAGATCATAAAAAATGGAAAAGGACACACATGTACAAAAATATTTATAGCAGCTCTTTTGTGGTGGTTATGAACTGGAAATTGATGGCATGCCAATCAACTGGGGAATGGTTTAATAAGATGCAGTATATGAATGTAATGGAATACTACTATGCTATAAGAAATGATGAAGAAACAGACTTCAGAAAGTCCTGGAAAGATTTATATGAGTGGATACTAAGCAAAGTGAGCAGAACCAGGAGAATATTCTTCACAGAAATAACCACAGTGTGGGATGACTGCTTTTGATAGACTTAGCCCTTCTCAGCAATACAAGGACCTAAAATACTTCCCAGTGGCTCATGATAGAAAAGGGCATCCACATCCAGAGAAAGAAGTATGAGGATGAAATGCAGAAAAGAGGCAGACTATTTTCTTTTTTGTTTTGTTTTGTTTTTTGTTTCCTTTTTCATGGTTTCTCTACTTCATTATAATTCTTATATGCAATCCGACTAATGTGAAAATTTGTTTAATGGGAATGTGTGTATAGAGCACATATCTGATTGCATGCCTTCTTGGGAAGGAAGCGGGGAGGGAAGGAGAGAAAGTTTAAAGCTTATGGAAGTGAATGTTAAAAATTAAAAATGAATTGGAAAAAAATTAAAAACTCAAGGGAATTGCCCAAAGTTATACAATAAATTAGAGCACTGGGATTCTTACTGAAACTTCCCAAGTGTTATAAAAAATTTTTTATTCCCTTTCATAATTCAGGGCTTTTGGCCATTTCTCCTGTAAATTTTTGTTAAATTTAACCTCAGCAGATTAAAACCTATCACATGGAATGTAAAAATGTGTGTAAGAGAGTTAAATATTCCTTTAATAAGAAGCCAGGGGAAGAATCTCAATTGTCTCTGACTCCTCCCCCTCATTAACTCTATTTGTGAATCCTCTAAAACTAGTTTAATGTATAATCCAATTGAGTTCCAATATAGAATTTGTTAGATGAAGTTTGCTTCTTTAGGGGATGTATGAAATTATTTCTCTACTTTTCTTCAACTTTTAAGGCATTTTTGTCAAACTTATACCATCTTTGCCTCATTACCTTATGCCCCTTTTGAAAACTGTTTTGTTTTTTGGCAGGAATACAAGCAAGAGATTAGGCTGTGTGTTGTGGCCATTGTCTCTGGTGTAACTCAGCTAGAATCTAAGCCCATGATTCTCACTGGTTAAGTGGTCTTGGTTGTATCATGGTTCAAATATTCCTGGTAAAAAATACTTTTTACTCTAAAGTATCAGATTTAGTCAGTACATTTTTCTGAAATATACTCCTATGGATACCACGTGGTCAACTGGGTAAAATTTTCTTTCAAGAAATTCAAATTTGTTGTGGGAGAAATATATCTTCTTTGAGTTCATATGGTAGATAACTTCTGCCAAATATATCACAGCATAGAAATTATGGAGGTAAAATCCTGGGTTTTATTATTATGTTGAAGCATAGGTTCAGGCTTCAGTGAAAACCTGTACAATCATGTGGATTCTGGCAAGGCTTCTTATAGTCAATACTATGTGAGTGACAAATAAGCAATTCTTTTTATATATTATAATCTTGCATGTTTCCCTTAGGCCATAAAAACTAAAGAAATGAAGGACTCATGATCCCTTACAAACTTGAATAGTCAAAATATCATACACCTCCTAAGGAAACAAACCTTATCAAAGAAACGCTATAGGGAAACTAAGAGTCAGGTTATAAGTTGCATTTATAAACTATATAAGCTGATTCAGGAGAAAGATTTACATATCACCAAGGAGTCAGAGTTGAGATTCTTTTTCTGACTTCTTATCTAAGGAATATTTAAGTGTGTAAGTAAATATTTTACATACAAGGGGAAAGGGTTTTGATTAGTTGAGGTTAATGTTAACCAAAATTTGCAGAAAAAATAAAAAGAAACTTTAAAATCTCATAACAGTATTTGGCAGTAGTTGCCTAGCACATGAACTCAGAAAGAAGATATTTTCCCCATACCTCAGCAGTTTCCTATTACAAATCCCAAGTTCAATTCTAAAGCTTTCTTTCTCTACATTATAGCATACATAGGTAATTTTAAGACAGAAGAACTTGTTTCCATAATAGGTAAGAACTTTGTTTCTCCCTGTTCTATATCACCACACAACACAAAATGTGGTATTTTATCATTTTGAGAAAGGCTTTCAATAATAACTGAGTTAGTAGAACCGTTGTAGTTGAATGGTTCAACTGAAATTTATTTAGTCTATGAATTCAACCTATATCCTCAGTGTCATCATAATATGATTTTTCAACTTAAAAATGAATTGAGAAAATCAGATTACTTTGGTTTTTTTTAAATTATTAATTCTTCAAGAACTCATGTAAAATTGGCAAAGCAAAACCAAACATATCCTTACAAAATTTAAATTTTCCATTAGTTGTTTATTGGGGGGAAAAATATGAATCTAGATTGAAATGAACTTTTGTGGAGAAGTCCAGACCACATTCTTGATTATCTTTAAAGAGGATTGATAAATCAAGATAATTCTCTGATGACTGGAATAGTTTTGATCATTAATTCATTGTTTCTTTATGTCATAGAAACAATAACACTATTTTGATAGAATGGATTGACATATTTACAAATTTTAGTCATTTATTTTATACTAATATATTGTAATGGAAGCAAACCTCTCTCAAAAGGTCCATCGCTCTGCAGACATGGAGCCCAGCCCAGCCCTGCCGCAGCCGCGGCACCAAGAGGAGAATATCAGAGCAGGCTTCAGGGACGGGATGTCCAGCAGCCGCTGGGGTACCTCCACCCACAGGTGACGGGGGATGGTGAGAGGGTCTCTTTGGCATGTCAAGAGGGGAGTGGGGTGCCCCCATAACTCAGGTCCCCTCAGGAGGCAGCAGCGGAGGTGGGAGCAGACCTGGGCTTCCCAAGCAGGCAGGAGCCTGGATCCATTGTTGAAGGTCTGTGCATAAACCCCCTCAGGGAACTGAGCCCGTGAGGCGGCCCTGCCCCCACCTGAGCACCTGAACTTTATCTCACACTGAATAGCAGCCCTGCCTCCCCCAAAAGCCCTGAGGCTGGGAAGCAGCATTTGAATCTCAGACCCCAAGCACTGGCAGGGAGGAGCAGGAGGCAAGGTGGGTGTGAGGAGAATATTCAGAGGTCAAGTCACTGGTTGGGAAAATGCTCAGAAAAGGGGAAAGAAATAAGACTAGAGAAGGTTACTTTCTTGGTGAACAGGCATTTCCTCTCTTCCTTTCTGATGAGGAAGAACAATGCTTACCATCAGGGAAAGACACAGAAGACAAGGCTTCTGTACCCTAGCCCTCTCAATGGGCTCAGGCCATGGAAGAGCTCAAAAAGAATTTTGAAAATCAAGTTAGAGAGGTGGAGGAAAAGCTGGGAAGAGAAATGAGAGAAATGCAGTCAAACCATGAACAGCAGGTCAGCACCCTGCTAAAGGAGACCCAAAAAAATGCTGAAGAAAATAACACCTTGAAAAATAGGCTAACTCAATTGGCAAAAGAGGTTCAAAAAGCCAATGAGGAGAAGAATGCTTACAAAAGCAGAATTAGCCAAATGGAAAAGGAGATTCAAAAGCTCACTGAAGAAAATAGTTCTTTCAAAATTAGAATGGAACAGATGGAGGCTAATGACTTTATGAGAAACCAAGAAATCACAAAACAAAACCAAAAGAATGAAAAAATGGAAGACATTTTGTGAAATATGTCTCATTGGAAAAACAACTGACCTGGAAAATAGATCCAGAAGAGAAAATTTAAAAATTATGGGACTACCTGAAAGCCATGAACAAAAAAAGAGCCTAGACATTATCTTTCATGAAATTATCAAGGAAAACTGCCCTGAGATTCTAGAACCAGAGGGCAAAATAAATTTTCAA
Source organism: Notamacropus eugenii (assembly GCF_028372415.1). Lineage (NCBI taxonomy): Eukaryota > Metazoa > Chordata > Mammalia > Diprotodontia > Macropodidae > Notamacropus > Notamacropus eugenii. The sequence goes on along the minus strand of NC_092874.1, from coordinate 349,729,116 downwards.
GGAATCCATAGAACACCGCCTGAAAAACATCCAAAAAGAGAAACTCCTAGGAACATTGTGGCCAAATTCCAGAGTTCCCTGGTCAAGGAGAAAATATTGCAAGCCGCTAGAAAGAAACAATTCAAGTATTGTGGAAATACAATCAGGATAACACAAGACCTAGCAGCTTCTACATCAAGGGATCAAAGGGCATGGAATAGGATATTCCAGAAGTCAAAGGAACTAGGACTAAAACCAAGAATCACCTACCCAGCAAAACTGAGTATAATACTTCAGGGCAAAAATTGGTCTTTCAATGAAATAGAGGATTTTCAAGCATTCTTGATGAAAAGACCAGAGCTGAAAAGAAAATTTGACTTTCAAACACAAGAATGAAGAGAAGCATGAAAAGGTGAACAGCAAAGAGAAGTCATAAGGGACTTGCAAAAGTTGGACTCTCTACATTCCTACATGGAAAGACAATATTTGTAATTCTTGAAACTTTTCAGTATCTGGGTACTGAGTGGGATTACACACACACACATGCACACATGCACACACACATAGAGACCAAGTGCACAGAGTGAATTGAAGAGGAGGGGATCATATCTTAAAAAAATGAAGTCAAGCAGTGAGAGAGAAATATATTGGGAGGAGAAAGGGAGAAATGGAATGGGGCAAATTATCTCTCATAAAAGAGGCAAGCAAAAGACTTTTTATTGGAGAGATAAAGAGGGGAGGTGAGAGAAAAACATGAAGTCTACTTTCACCACATTCCACTAAAGGAAAGAATAAAATGCACACTCATTTTGGTATGAAAACCTATCTTACAACACAGGAAAGTGGGGGATAAGGGGATAAGCAGGGTGGGGGGGGACGATGGAAGGGAGGGCATGGGGAGGACAGAGTAATTTGAGGTCGACTCTCATGGGGAGGGACAGGATCAAAAGAGAATAGAAGTAATGGGGGACAGGATAGGATGGAGGGAAATATAGTTAGTCTTATACAACACAACTATTATGGTAGTCATTTGCAAAACTACACAGATTTGGCCTATATTGAATTGTTTGCCTTCCAAAGGGAAGGGGTGGAGAGGGAGGGAGGTAAAGAAGTTGGAACTCAAAGTGTTAGGATCAACTGTCGAGTAATGTTCTTGCCACTAGGAAATAAGAAATACAGGTAAAGGGGTGTAGAAAGTTATCTGGCCCTACAGGACAAAAGAGAAGATGGAGACAAGGGCAGAGAGGGATGATAGAAGAGAGAGCAGATTGGTGATAGGGCCAATTAGAATGCTTGGTGTTTGGGGGGGAAGGGGGAAAAAAGGGAGAAAATTTGTAACCCAAAATTTTGTTAAAATGAATGTCAAATAAATAAGTAAATAAATACTTAAAAAAACAAATGACTCTAGGAGGGAGGAGCCAAGATGGCAGAGTAGAAGGACATACATATGCTAGCTCCAAACCCACAACCCATAAAATATCTGTAAAGAAGAACTCCCAACAAATTCTGAAGCAGCAGAAGCCACAGAACAACAGAGTCGAGGAGATTTCTGTTCCAGAGAGACCTGAAAACATGACTCAAAAGGTCCATTGTGCATTGGACCCAGAGCAGAGCCCAGCCTGCCTTGGCTGCGTGGCACCGAGAGGGGCAGATCCCAGGGGGCTTCAGGGACAGAATCTCCAGCGGCCATGCGGGTCCCTCCACCCACAGGTGGTGGGGGTCGGTGAGAGAGTCTTTTCAGTATCTGAGTAGTGGGTGGGATTACACAGAGAGAGAGAGACAGAGGACACAGAGTGAATGGAATAAGAAGGGATCATATGGGATCAGAAAGGGAGAAATGGAATGGGGCAAATTATCTCTCATAAAAGAGGCAAGCAAAAGACTTTTTAGTGGAGGGAAAAAGAAGGAAGGTGAGAGAAAAACATGAAGTTTACTCTCATCACATTCCAGTAAAGGAGGGAATAAAATGCACACTGATTTTGGTATGTAAACCTATCTTACAATACAGGAAATTGGGGGAGAAGTGGATAAGCAGGGTGGGGGGGATGATGAAAGGGAGGGCAATGGGAGGAGGGAGCAATTTGAAGTCAGCACTCTTGGGGAAGGACAGGATCCAAAGAGAGAATGGAAGCAATGAGGGGCAGGATAGGATGGAGGGAATTATAGTTAGTCTTACACAACACGACTGTTATGGAAGTCATTTGCAAAACTACACAGATATGGCCTATATTGAATTGCTTGCCTTCCAAAAGGAATGGGTGGGGAGGGAGGGATGAAGAGAAGTTGGAACTCAAAGTATTAGGAACAACTGTCGAGTACTGTTCTTGCAACTAGGAAATAAGAAATACAGGTAAAGGGGTATAGGAAGTTATCTGGTCCTACAGGTCAAAAGAGAAGATGAGGGCAAGGGAAGGGAGGGATGATAGAAGAGAGGACAGATTGGTGATAGGGGCAATTAGAATCCTCGGTCTTTTGGGGTGGGGGGAGGGGACAACAGGGGAGAAAATTTGGAACCCAAAATTTTGTGAAAATGAATGTTAAAAGTTAAATAAATTAATTTAAAAAACAAAAAAAGCAAAAATAAAATGACTCTAAACAAATTCTAGAACATCAGAAGTCACAAAACAACAGAATTAAAGAAATTTCCAGCCCAAGAATCCCTGCAATACTGACAGGAAAGGTCTATTCTTCTTATGTAAGAGTGGAGCACAGCCTAGCCTTGGCTGCACAGCCACAGCATGGACAGGAGCAGGTTCAGGGCACGGAATCACAGGTAGCAGCTGTGGTTCCCAGACTTCTCAACCAACTAATGAAAAAGACAGCTTCAAAGGTCAATAAGAAAGCTCTTTCACCTGGGTGAGAAGGGAGCCCTGTCTGACCCCAGCCCCGACCCTAGGGCAGCAGCAGCCACTTCAGCAGCAGCATCTACATTTGGGACCCTCAGCCAAAAAACCTTGGGGGAATTGAGTAGCCAATCAGCGTTTCAGTCCTGAGTGGCAGTTCCAGGATGAGTAGCTGCACCCACGTGGTGCAGCTGGTGGAGGCTCTGGAGAGAGAATCCTACTCGCAAGTTACAGTGCAGACCAAGAGAGGAGTAAACTCCTCTCGTTGATTGTGCCAACTGAGAGTTTACAGGTGCCTAAAGGATACCCTCCACTTGACCAAGGACTCAAAAGTCAAGTAATTGGTTGGGAAAATGCCCCAAAAAGGGGGAAAAAATAAGACTCTAGAAGATTACTTTCTTGGTGAACAGGTATTTTTTCCATCCTTTCAGATGAGGAACAAGAAAACATACCATCATAGTAAAGCATAAAAGTCAAGGTTTCTGCATCCAAAACCTCCAAAGTAAATATGCAAAGATCTCAGGCCATGGAAGAGCTCAAAAAGGATTTTGAAAATCAAGTAAGAGAGGTGGAGGAAAACTTGGGAAGAGAAATGAGAGGGATATGAGAAAATCATGAAAAGTTTGTCCACAGCTTGCTAAAGGAGACCCAAAAAGATGCTGAAGAAAACAATAACTTTAAAAATAGACTAACTCAAATGGCAAAAGAGGTCCAAAAAGCCAATGAGGAGAAGAATGCTTTAAAAAGAATTAGTCAAATGGAAAACGAGGTTCAAAAGCTCACTGAAGAAAATAGTTTTTTAAAAAAATTAGAATGGAACAGATGGAAGCTAATGACTTTATGAGAAACCAAGAAATTACAAAACAGAACCAAAAGAATGAAAAAATAGAAGACAATGTAAAATACCTCACTGGAAAAACAACTGACCTGGAAAACATATCCAGGAAAGATAACTTAAAAATTCTTGGTCTACCTGAAAACCATGACCAAAAAAACCCTCAACATCATCTTCCAAGAAATTATCAAAGAAAACTGTCCTGATGTTCTAAAACCAGAGGGTAAATTGAAATGGAAAGAATTCACCAATAACCTCCTGAAAGAGATCCCAAAAGGAAAACTCCTAATAATATTGTAGGCAAATTCTAGAGTTCCCAGGTCAAGGAGAAAATATTACATGCATCCAGAAAGTAACAATTCAAGTTTTGTGGAAATCCAATCAGGGTAACAGAGGAGTTAGCAGGTTCTGCACTAAGGAATCAGAAGGCTTGGAATATGATATTCCAGAAGTCAAAAGAGATAGGATTAAAACTAAGAATCACCTACCCAGCAAAACCACATATATATACATATATATGTATATATATGTGTGTGTATATGTATGTATGTATGTATGTATGTATGTATGTATGTATGTAGACAAAGGGCACAGGGTGAGCTGAATATGAGGGGAGAATACCTAAAAAAATAAAATTTACTGTTGAATGGAATGTACTAAGAGAAAGAGAAAGGGAGAGGTAGAACATAGCAAATCATCTCACATAAAAGTGAAGAAAGAGCTTTTACAATGGAAGGGAAGAGGGGGGATATGAAAGGAAATGCTTGAGCCTTACTCTCACGGAATTTAGTTTAAGGATGGAATAACACACACTCAATTGGATATGAAAATCTGTTTTACCCTGCATGAAAGCAAGGGGGAAGGGGATAGGAGAGGAAAGATAATAGAAGGGACAGCAAATTGAGGAAAGGGATAATCAGAAGCAAACCTTTTTGTGAGGAAAGGTCAAGGGAGTGAATGGAATAAATGAGGGGTAGGACAGGACCAAGGAAAATGTGGTTAGTCTTTTACAACATAACTATTATAGAAGTGCTTTACAGTTGCTTTACACTTTACACGTTACACTTTACACTGTTGCACGTGTATGACCTATATTGAATTGTTTGTTTTCTCAATGAGTGTGGATGGGGAGGGAAGGAGAGAATATGGAACTCAAAACTGTAAGAATGAATGCTAAAAATTGTTTTTAGATTGCAACTGAAAATTAAACTATACAGTCAATGGAGTATAGAAATCTATTTTACCCTACAGGAAAATAGTGGGGAAGTAGGATGGAAGAAGGGTGGGTAATAAAAGGGAGTACAGACTGGAGGAAGGGGTGGATGGGGTGCATGCTGTCCTGGGGTCAGAGTGAGAAGAAATGGGGAGAAAATTTTGAATTCAAATTCTTGTCAAAGTGAATATTAAGTACTTAAAATAAATTTTTATATATATAATATATATGTACATACACACATGCACACACATATATACATACATACATATACACATTCATATTATATATAACTTACATATTATATGTGTATATATATACACACACATATATATACTGACATATATATGCATATTATATATATATATATATATATATAATCCTTGGACAGGATAGTTCATGGGGTCAGGAAGAGGCAGATGAAATTAAATGACCAAACAACAGAAAATTGTATTTTAAATATAAAATAATTGATAATTAAAAGGGAAATATTATCCATTAATAAAATCCTTTTGGCAAAATCAATTTAATTTTCAGTGAATAAAAACCTCATGTCTGTATTTTGAAGGGAACCCAGAACAGTTCTTTTGAGGTCACTCATGTCATGTCTGTTCCTTGACATTCTCTCTTCTGGCCCTTCATATATCTTTTTTACTTTTTATTCACTTTAACTTTTACTATATCATTTTCCCTTTTTTATATAATTTTCCATTTTATTTTCTCAACTTACTTGCCTTTTCCCCATGCTTTTTTTGTGTTACAGAAGGATGAGTATAACACATCAGCTATTCTTATCTTGCCTATTAAATAACTTCTCCCACCCTTTTCTCTCTTCTCTTTTTTAAATCTCTCATGAATGCTACTTACTTGAAAAAATGTCTATTGCTTGAAACTGTTCAACAAAAATCAGTATACATTATGAATCTTTCTATACCTTCTTTCTTTATCAGTCAAAAGAGGGACACAATTCAACAATGAAAATGACTACTTTTATAAATCTCTGAATTCAGTCCAAATAAATGTATATATTTAGTACTTACATGTGTATACCAATGTACATATGTGTATGTATGTGTATATTTTTATGCATATATGTATACATGCATACATAGACACATGGACACTCATTTAAATCATATGTAAATCTTTTATATTATTCTATGGAGATTCATGTAATTCCACAGGCACAACTAGTAATAAATAGAACCTAATAAAGTATCTTTGCAATTGAAATGTAGTTACTTGAAATTTTTACAAAATATGTATTTATTTATTTTGGCCATTCATCATTACTAGTAGAAATTAATCTAGAGACGCTTTTATTTTCTTAATGCACTTTCCACATTCATTTAAATGCAGATCTTCACTCAAATAATCACTTGGAAGAGAGTTGAAAATAGTGTGTTCAGCAGAAGACAAAAGTACAAGCGTAACAGAAAGTTTGGATAATGCCAGTAGATAGTTAAATGGTGAAAATTCCTCTATACACAAGTGATAATACATTAAGGATACCAGAGACATTTTCTTAACAGATTTTTTTTCAGTCCTGCTAATTGTAAACAGGAATCCCACCAACTGAAACAAAGTGAATGAGAATAGAAAAAAAATTTATATGAATTCGTAAGAAGTTTAAGGCTGCACAGGGTATAGAAGGAGCCATTGATCATTATCTAGAATACCAAATGCAAGCAAATATTTATATATCTAAAGAAATCCAAATTTTTGATCCAAAGGGCCCATAGAATAACTCAATAGTTAAATGATGCTGCAGGAAGGGAGTGGTAGCAAAAAGCAGCAAGTGAACTTGGATTGTATAAACATAATTAAACTTGAGAATAGCAGTTTTGAGGCAGGCCTTGTCTCTAGGGTTGGAGTGTGTTGTCATCCCAGGGAAATTTCCTATGAGCATTATTTTCAAGGACTCTATCTACAATCACAGAGATTTAAGAAAGATATCTTGGAAATTAAAGAAAGTAAAACAACTGCTTGTCCTGGTAATATGTGAAGATATTTCCATTTTTAATATTTTTCTGCCAAGTCTCCTTTAGTTATCATTAAAGGAGTTGGCTAAAAAGCACAAAATTTCCAAAATAAAGTGGTATTTTATTCCTTGAAGACAGTGGGGATATGAAGTGAGAAAGAAAGTTTTCTTTGGTATCATTTGTTTCAAATAAATAAACTTTTTTGGGACACATAACCCTTAAAAAAAAAAACTTAGGTGCTATCCTTATCTTCTCACTCCCTTTCATTTCACAAAGTCAATTAACTCACTTGAAGAGGTACAAAAGACCTATTACAATGGAAGGAAAAATGAGTGGATAGAACATCACTTGAACTTTATTCTTATTGGAATTGGTTCAAAGAAGGAATAACATATACATTCATTCGTGTATAGAGACCTCTCTCTGCCTCTAGGGAAATAGGAGCATAGGGAGAAGAAAGAAACTATATTGTACTGACTAAGAAGTTGAGTGGTGAATCAGTGGAATAGTGTGAGTTCACAAAGAATAAAATATTTTGACCACAGTAAATTATTATAGTAATTCTGTATTTGTAAAATCAAGGGCCTCAGCTTCTAGGACAAGAACTCACTATGTGGGGGATAAAACACTTCTGGGAAAACTGGAAAACAATTTGGCAGAAACTAAATATATGTCAACAACGTATACTGTATATTAAGAATAGGTGAAAATGGGTACAAGATTTACACATAAAGGGTGATACCATAAGTGAATTAGAAGAGCAAGGGATACTTTACTTGTTAGATCTATGGAGTAGAGAAGAATTTCTAACCAAACAAGAGATAAAGAGCAATATAAAATGTAAAATGGATAATTTTAATTATATTTAATTAAAAAGGTTTTGCACCAACAAAACCATTGCAACTAAAATTAGAAGGAAAGCAAAAAGCTGGAAAACAATTTTACAGCAAATGTTTCTGACAAAGGCCTCATTTCTCATATCTATAGGGAACTGAGTCAAATTTACAAGAATACAAGTCACTCCCTAATTGATAAATGGTAAAAGTATATAAACAGGCAGTTTTCAGATGAAAAAATCAAAGCTGTTCTATAGGGGTATGAAGTGCTCAAAATTATCACTGATTACAGAAAAGCAATTTAAACCAACTCTGACGTGCCACCTCATACCAATCAGATGGGCTAATTTGACAAAAATGGAAAATGACAAATATTGAAGAGGATGTAGGAAAATTGGGACATTAATGCACTGTTGGTGGAGTTGAGAACTGAGCCAACTGTTCTGCAGAACAATTTGGAACTATACTGAAAGAGCAAATCAACTGTGCATGCCCTTTGATCCAGCAGTACTGCTACTAAGTCTATATCCCAAACAGATCATTAAAAAGGGGGAAAGGACCTACATGTACAAAAATACATATCATTTCCCAATTGATCAGTGGTCAAAGAATTTGAACAAAAAGTTTTTAGATAAAAAAACAAAGCTATCTTTAGTCATATGAAAAAATGCTCTAAATCACTATTGATTAGAGAAATGCAAACTAAATTATTTCCAAGACACCACTTCACACCTGTTAGATTGACTAATAAGACAGAAAATTAAAATGACAAATATTGGATAGATTGTGGGACAATTGCGACACTGATGTGCTGTTGGTGTAGTTGTGAACTGAATCAATAATTCTGTATAGTAATCTGAAATTATGATCAAAGGGCAAGCAAACTCTGCATGCACTTTGACCCAGCAATGCTTCTACTAGGTATATATCTCAAAGAGATGATGTTATTTGTTTTCTGTGGGGCTACATCACAACATGGAAGGGGAGAAGAGAGGGCAATAGGTTACGTGTGAAACCAATAGCTAACAGAGAAGAAAAGATAATCCTTCTGGTCTCAAAAGAAATTTTTATGGTACTGAGTGAAGAAGAGAGTGACAAGGATTGAAAAGTGATGGGGAGAGGGAAGGGGGAACACTTGCATTGATAATGAGACAGGGATCCAGTGGTAGATGTTCTTATGAGTACAGATTTATGTTCTGTAAAAACGAGTGGAAGTGTTGTGCTAGATGTGGGCTGAAAGATTTGTTGCATGGAAAAGATTGATTTTTTCTCCTTTGGATGGGGGGAGTTACAACTCTTGGGAACAATTGTCACCTGAGAGAGTAGACAGGCATGACATCAGTGATAAGATTTTTGTTGAAATGCATAAAAGAAAGAAATCATAGGGAGGGCATAGATCAAGGGTGGGATGCATAGTCTGGGATGTGGGGTAGGGGAAGTTCCTACCATTGAGTATTGTCCTCTCTGTCACCTTTGGAATTTGTTTTGTTCTGAAAATGAGGCATGGTAGATAAAGGGAACACAAGCAGCAAGCTGAACAAGACAATGACAGGAGGTCAGAAAGGATACATTGGAAGTTTAGATTCCCTGAGGAAGAAAAGCAATAGAGAAAGATTGGAGCATTATAGGGATCATGAACAAGAGAATGAGAGTATGGAATGGAAAGGAAGAAAGGATAGAAAATGAAGAGAGTGAGAGAAACTCCTCTATGGAAAGGGGTGAAAATAAGAACTTAAAAAAAGACTAATGAGCAGGGCTGGTTGAGGGGAAAGAGAGGAACAGGACAGCTACTTGACCAAGAAGGGGAAGAGGGAAGAATTAAATAGCTAGATAAAAGTCATAATGAAAATAGAACTAATAAGCAAAACTCTAAAAGGAAAAAAAAAAAACAATTAATGAGGGAAGGGATTGAGGGTGAGAGAAAGGCTTTATTATCAACCATTATTGGGAATAAGGCCACTTTGAAAAGAATAAGCTAAAGTAACTAAAGAAACAGTACTGTATTAACAGCAGCAGAATGAGAAAACTAAAAAGAGGGGAAATCCACAATATTAACGACAAATAGAGGAAAATATAAAGTTAAATCTTACATTTTAAATGTGAATGGATGAAGCATTCCCAAAAAAATGGAAAAGAGGGACAGATAGGAATTTTAAAACCATACAAGCTGCTGCTTAGAAGAAATACATTTAAAAAACAAATACACAATATAACACTAAGAGAATGAAGGGGAAAAAATTACTATGCCTTCAATGAACTCAAAAAAGTGGCAGTTATAGTCATAACATCTGGCAGAGCAAGAACAAACATTCAAAAAATAAAAAGGCATAAACAAGAAAACTCATTATGCTGAAAGAAACCATAGATAAGAAAACAGTATCAGTAATAAATTTATTTATTCCAAAATTCTGTAACAATCAAATTTATAAAGCAAACATTAACTAAGCTTCAAGAAGACATAACAGTAACAGGAAACTACAATAGCTCTCTTTCATTTTTTCATAAATTAACCAGAAGATGAACAAAAGGGAAAATGTGGAACTGAATAAATTGCTGGAGAAGCTAAAGCTAAACAATTTATGACATCATTTAAATGAGCATGCAAGAAACAATGCTCTCAGCACCACTCGGAATTTTTACAGAAATTAACCAGTATTAGAGCATAGAGATAATATGAATAAATGTGAAAAGGTAGAAAAAGTAAACCCTTTATAGGTAACAATATGATAAAAATAGTCCTTGGTTCAGGGACCACAAACAAAAGGCAGATACCTAAATGAAAACTTAAGAATGAAATCCCAAATATTGAGTTGGTTAAAAAACAAATCATAGACATTAATAATCATGTGAAAAAATAATGAAACAACATAACACAATTTGTAGCAAGCTATACAACAAGTCCTCAGAAGAAAAATCATATTTCTGTAAACATCCGCTAACAAAATACAAAGAAATTAGACTAAAAATAAGAGGATAAGTAGATAAAATGAAAATATGAAACTATTCAATTGATAAATAAAACTAAAATATATTTCTTTAAAAATATTAATAAAATAAATAAACTTTTAATTAATATGACTAAAAAATAAGGGACAGGAAATTAAATGAATAAAACAGTGAATAAGCAAGTGTATAAGTAAGTACCACAACATACACAGGGGAGCCTGCTATCACAGGTTTTTAGATCTGCATTCATAAAAGGAAAGGCAACTTTTGAGGGGTTTGCAATCTCCTTTAATCAAGCGTATATATCATTCACTTTGTTCAGGAAATCACCAAACAGCCCTTCCAAATTGCCTGTCATAAGCAATACATATATCACAAATCAACAGACAGGTACAACTGTCTGACCATAGTGGCCAGAGAGGGAAGTACCAACATCTGGATATTCAAAGCTTAGGGTCTCCTTAGCAGCTTCCCAGAGTCTCTTCTGGAACACAAAGCTTCTTCCAAAAACTAGACCCCAAAGTAAAACCACACTCTCAGAGTATTTATACCTTTTTTAGATACAGAGGGCATCCCAACCCTTGAGAACCAGTGTCTCATTCACAAAAAGTGTGGGCCTTCCTGTAAATCTTCCCTAATCAAACTCCCCTTAATGGGCAGATCCACTCATGTGTAGGGCAGATGTTTAATCTCATTACCAATACAAATACATATACTGCTTCTACTTGAAGAAACTCTTGTTTCCGTACTTTATTCCTAGTAAAGACTCTTGGTTGAAAAAGGCAAGATTCAATGAGAGGCATTATACTACTTGATTATACTAAACAAGAACAGCAAAAGATCCTATTTTGCTTGCCCTTACAGCAAGGTAAAATAGCAGTGAAACCAGAATTAACAAAAAGAATAATGAGAAGATACTATGCAGTTATATGCTCACAAAACTGAGAAAACAAAAGAAAAAGAGAAACACCTTCAAAAATACAAAACACCTTAAATAACCAACTTCAGAAAAGGAAATTAATCTAGTAGTATAGGAATTATCAAAGAAAAAATCTTGATCCTGGTGTATTCAAAAGAGAATGTTATTAAATTCTTAAAGGACAATTAGTATCAATACTACAAAAAGCTATTCACAAAATTTTTTTTTAAAAAGCACTCTACAATATTACTTTATGAGGGAAATAGAGTTCTAATACCTAAACTAAGGAAAGATAAAAGAATCCATCTAAAACCAAAAACAAGTACCAAATAAAATGGAGATAAATTAGAATTTTCATAGTAAACATGAGTAAACAAGAATGCATACTTTCTCCAACATTATTTGACAGAGTTCTGAAAATGTTAACAGCAGTAAGATGAAAGAAAGAAACTAAAGACATAAAGATAGATACAGAAAAGATAATACTATCACTACTCACTGATGATACAATAGCATACAGGAAAATATATACTAATTGATACTACTTGAGTCAATTAATAGCTTCAGCAAAATTGCAAGTTACAAATTAAAAACCTGAAGTCTACACCTATATAAATAATAAAATTTCTATGTAAATAAATTTGTAAATACTTCTATGTAAATAATATAAATATGTAATATTTTCTATGTAAATAATAAAACACAAAAAGCAAAAATAGAAAGAGAAATGCCCTAAACAAATGCAAAGAATATGCAAGGATTGACCTACTAAAAAATATGAAAAACTTGTATAGATTAAATTCTAAAGTGGTCATTCAGGAAATAAGATTTTAAATAGTGGACTAGTTAGTGCTCATGACTTGGCCATGCCAATACAATAAAAATGACAAGACTTCCAAAAGTTGATTTCATTTTATTGTTATATTAGTCATATTACCTTGAGAAAATAATAGTAAAATTCATTTGGAAACACAAAAGATTTAGAATATCAAGAAAAACAATGAGAAAAAATAGGGACAATGAAAGAATAATAGTTCCAGTCCTCACACTATATTATAAAGGACAGTCATCAAAAATCATCTGGTATTGGTTACAAAACAGGTGGATCAGGGAGAGGATTTTGGGAAGATGGTGGAGTAGGTCAGGAAACTCCAAGCTCTCAAGATTTTGCTCCACAAAAAAGATAAAACAGTGCTTCAGGGCAAACATAGAGTGCTAAAAAATAAAAAAGAGAAGGAGTCAAAAAAGGGTCCTCCTGGGAAAATAGCAGAAGATCTGAAGAAAATTTCTGGGATGAGGTTTGGCCCCAGTGAAGAGTAAATACTGCCAGACTTGATGATGCTTAAGCAGCAAGCTGCAAGCCCTGGGTTTAGCTGGATTGGGAGGCTGCCTCAGCTGCAACTGCAAGAAATTTTACCCCTGGGAAAATGAGAGGATTTGGGTGTCTAAAGCAGGGAAGATCAAAGGAACCCAGCTGTGGTGCAGAGATGCAGCCCAGTGAGAAGGAATCAGTGAGTGCAGAAGCAGTGGGTCAGGGATGCCAAGGACTGTTGGTATTTATAGGAGTCTGGAGTTCTTGGTTTGGGATCAAGGACAGAGAGAAGAGTTGAAGGATGATCTGAGGTCAAAGGTACCAGCCCCAGGACTAGTGATGATTACAAAAACTTAAGCTGTTGCCCCTAAAAATGAACAAGCAAAGGAGAAAGAACACAAACATAGACAAATTCTATGGGAACAGAGAAGACCAGGTTTCTAATAAGAGGAGGAGAGTGAAGCAAAGAAACTCTCTTCTACTCCAAAGACTAATGCCAGGTGGTAACCAGCCCAAAAAGAATTCATAGAACTTTAAAAATCAAATGTGACTGAGGAAAAACTTTAATTAAAGAACACTCCAGGAAAAACAAGATTATGAAATGAAAGCTAACCAATTAGGAAAGAAAAATCTCAGATCTTCAAGGGGAAGCTAGCAAAATCATGAGACCAAGAAATAATAAGACAGAATATAAAGAACGAAAAAATAGAAGAGAATGTGAAACATCTCATAAGAAAAACAACTGATCTGGGGAAGAGATCAAAAAGAGAAAACGAAAGAATAATTGGACTACCTGAAAACTATGATAAAAAAAATCTTGACATCATAATACAAGAAATAATTAAAGGAAATTGTCCAAAAGCATTAGAATAAGAGGGGGAAAGTAGAAATAGAAAAAAAATCTACTATTCACCACTTGAAAGAGATTCTACAAGGAAAATCCACAGCAATGTTATAGTGAAATTCTGAAACCTCCAGCTTAAGAATAAAATATTATAAGCAAGAAGAAAAAGTTTACATATGGCAACAGCACAGTTAGAATCACTTAAGACCTAGCAGTGGCAGCACTAAAATAGGACAGGTCCTGGAACACCATATATGGAAGAGCCAAAGAACTGGGCTTTCAGCTGAAAATCTCATACCCAGCAAAGTCAAGCATAATCATGAATGGAAAAGAAATGGACATTAAATGAATTGTCAGACTCTCAGGACATTGTTATAAAAAACAAACAAACAAACAAACCTGCACTTAATAGAAGATTTCACATACAAGAGGCAAGAAAAATATAAGGTACATACCAAAGCCTAATTTTAAGGATCTCAATAAAGACAGACTAATTAATCTTTATGTAGTAAAATGTAAAACATGTCTAAGATTGTTATTCATAATTGGGTAGTTCATAAGAAAGATTTGAAGTAGACCTGAGCATGAGATGACTCAAAATAGCTTTAGGAACAGCTTACAGGCATAACTGTTTTATACAAATGAAGTGCAAGAGGAAGAATGGATACAGAGGAATTACAGGGGAGGAGGATTGGCAATTCTGGAAACCTACGTTCATCAGGAATGGGTTTAAGAGGGAACAGTACATGTATATTTAGAAGTCTTATAAATTTAGAAAGAAATGAACAACAAGAGAGTGAGGAGAGGAAAAGGGAGGAATCTTTCACGGAGAGAGTGAGGGAATAGATTAAAGATATATAGAAGGATGCTTAAATTTATGGGAATGGGAGGACAAAGGAGGGATTGTTGGAGGGGGGTAAGTAAAGCATTAGGAGGGCAAGGTAACAGGTAGAAGTAAAGTAGGGGAGTCAAGTGGGATAGAAACAAGAGATATTAAGAAACAAAAAAGATCAGCCATAGAATCTCTTAAGAAAAGTACATTTTTAGTATGTATGTACATATATATGTATGTTATATATGTGTATGTATATATAAATAGTTATCTATAAATATATCCATGCTCAATTACAGCCTGATGGGGGGAGGGGAGAGAAAGAACAAAGTAAAAAGTGTATAGCAGGAAACAAAAAAACCTACAAGGAGGTAAAGATTGAAAGCTTTTAACCCAATGTACAGTATTTAATATATAGGCTTTCTTGAAATGGAAGTTCATTGCTATATATTTTTAACCCTCTCTCATGTTCTGGTGTGCACATGACTTTTCTTTTTCTCTTGTTTTATATTTGTTTTAATATTTGTTTGTATATTACTTTAAATATTATATATGTATTTTGTATATAGATATATTTATTTATTTATTTATTTTCTTATCAGGTATTAAGTTTTAGTAGTCAAAAGGTTTTAAAAGGACTTAAAAAGAGGTGAAATAATGGAATAGTTTATATAACTGAAAAGCAGAAACTATGGAACCCAATAACTCAGAGTTTAATAAAATGGAAAGCATAAATTACCTTGGAAAAAAATCCTTATTTGATAGCTTGGAAAAATGGAAAGCAATATGACAAAACCTGGGCCAAGATCAACACTTTCCATCATATTTCTCAGTTCATTCTAAATGGATATGTGACTTTAATAATAAAGATCATACTTTTCACAAAAAGAAGTGAAGCTCATGATCTACTTCTCGCAGCTCTGGTTAAAATATATGTTCTTTTAAAATTTTTTTTACTTTCAGTTTCAAAATTCTCTCCACTCCCTACACTTGTTGAGAATAAGTATTTTGAAGTTTTTTCATAAATCATTAAAACGATCCAAGTAGCTAAGTCTTTCACAGTTGATTATCATTACGCTATTGCTGTGTTCAATGTTCTCATTCCACTCATTTCATTTTGCATGTATTCCCAAATTTTCCCCTAAACCCTCCCCTTCATTATTATTTGCATCATGATAGCATTTTCTTATAATAATATACCACAGTTTGTTTAGCTATTCCCCAATTGATGGTCATCCACTCAATTTCCAACGTGTTTACCTCCAGTACATAAAGAGCTTCTAAAAAGATTTTACTCTTTTGGGGCCGTAGAACTAGTAGTGGTATTGCTGGGCTAAAGCATGTGCACAATTTTATAGCTGTCTGAGCATAACTCCAGATAATTTTCTCCAATAGTTGGAGTAGTTCATATCTCCAACCAACAGCACGTTTGTGTAGCATTTTTCCATACACCCTCTAGCACTTATTAGTGTCCCTTTATTTGTCATCTTAGATATTGTAAGGAAAGTGATGCGGTAATTTAAATGGCATTTCTCTAATTAGTAGTGATTTTAGAGCGTATTTTAAATGACTTTGATTTTTGATATAACTTTGATTTCTTCTAAAAACTGACATTTTATATCCTTTATCAATTTACCAATTGGGGAATGACTCTTATTTTGTTTTCTTAGAAATTTGACTCAGTTCCCTATATATTTGAAAATGAGACTCTTATTAGAGAAACTTGTAAAATATTTTCCCATTTTCCTGTTTTCCTTCTGACTTTGGCTCTACTGGTTTTGTGTGTGCTAAATCTTTTTAATTTAGTATAATAAAAATTCTCCATTTTACCTCCTATTATCCTTTTTTGTCTTTTCTTTGCTTATATGCTCATTTCTTATTCATAGATATGAAAGGTGATGTTTTTCTATGCTCCACTAATTGGCTTATGGTGTTACCCTTTATGTCTAAGTCATGTCCCCACTTTGACCTTATCTTACTATACAATGTGAGAGGTTAAATTATTCCTGGTTTGTGCCAGATTGCTTTACAGTTTTCCTATCAAATTTTGCTAAATAGTGAGTTCTTCCCCTAATAGCTTGGGTCTTCAGGTTTAGAAAAAGCTGGGTTACTACAGTCATTTCCTCCAGTATATTGTGTAACTAAATCATTGTGTTGAGCAACCACTCTTTCTTGTCCAGCACTCCATTGTTTGGGGTCAAAAAGAGTCAGACAGTACTGAAATGAGTAAAGAACAACATCAGATTTTTTTTTAATGATTGCCATTTTATAATATAGTTTGGGGTATGGTAATGATAGGCTGCCTTCTTACACTTTTTTCACTGATTCCCTTGATATTCTCGATTCTTTGCTCCCTCAAATTTTTAAATTATCTTTTTTCCCCATAAAATAGTTCTTTGGTAGTTTGATTGATAAAGCACTGAACAAGTAAAATAATTTAGGAAGTAGCATCTTATTAATTATGTAGACTCAGGCTATCCAAGAGCAATTAATATTTTTTTTAAATGTTTAAATACGTCGTTATTTTGTGAAAAGTATTTTGTAATGCTATTCATGTTGTCCCTGCATGTGCCTTGGCAGATAGATTCACATGTACTTATTATCTACAATTATCTTAAATGGAGTTTCTCTTTCCACTTCATCTTGCTGGATTTTGTATGTAATGCATAGAAATATTGATGATTTCTGTGAGTCTAATTTCTTTCTTGCAACTTCCTAAAGTTGTTTACTGTTTTGATTATGTATGCCATCATATTATCTGCAAAACATGATAGCTTTGTTTTCTCATTTGCTGTGGTTGTTTCTCTTATTTCTTTTTTCCTTATTGTTACAATTGATAGTACTAGTAAAATATTTAATTTTAATGGTACTAGCTAATTCTGATTAAAAATAATGTTTGCTCTTGGTCTTAGGTAGATGCTACTTATTATTTTGACAAAATTCTTCATTTATTTATGTTTTTCTGGTGTTTTAATGGAAAGGGATGTTGAATTTTTTAAAAAAATTTTCTGAAGCTATCATATTAATTGTATAATTTATATTCCTGGTGTAAATCAAGCTTTCTCATAGTGTACAATACTTGTGTCCTTACTAATAATTTATTTAAATTTTTTGCATAATTTGTAGTAGGGAAATTGGTCATTTTCTTTTTCAGTTTTTGCTCTCCCTGGCTAAAGTATCAAAATAATATTTGTCTAATAAAAGGAATTTGGTAGGACACCTTCTTTGCCTATTTTCCCAAATGTTGTGAATAATATTGAAATTAATTGGTTTTTTAATGTTTAGTAGAATTCACTTGTAAATATTACTGATTATGTTGTTTTTTTCCCTTTACAGAGCTCAACTTGTAGTTAATTCAGCTTCTTTTACTTAGAAGGCATAATTTGCATAATCTATTTCCACTTCTATTAATCTGGGCAATTTATGTATTTGTAAGTATTAATCCATTTCATTTAGATCATCACTTTTATTAGGAATAATTGGGGAAATAACTCTGAAAATTACTTTAATTTCATCTTCATTGATTATGCATTCATGTTTTTTGCATTTTTGATACCGGTGATAAGGTTTTGTTCTTTCCTTAATCAAGTTTTCCAATGGTTTATCTACTTTTGAATAATAGTAATTCTTAATTTTATCAATTAGGTCTGTCTTGACATTTCAATTTTATTAATTTCTCCTTTGATATTTTGAATTCCTAAATTGGTACTTTATAGGGCTTTTAAAAAACTTCTTCCTTTTCTGTTTTTTTTTTTTTAATGGCATGGCAAACTCTTAATTTTTTCTTTCTTTCATTGACATAAGCATTTAAAGATATAAAATTCTCCCTAGTTCCTGCTTTGCCCAAATCCCAAAAATTCAGGTATATTGTTTCATTGTTTTCATTATCTATAATGAAACTATTGATTGTTTCTTTGATTTGCTATTTGACCCATTCTTTCTTTAGCATCAGATTCTTTAATTTTCAAGTAATTTATAACTGTTTCCAAACCCTTTTATAGAATGAAATTTCTGTTTTGTTATGGTTTTAAAAGGGTTCATTTAATATTTCTGTTTTTCTGCATTTGTTTGTGAGGATTCTATGTCCTAAAGGATGGTAAATTTTTATGAAAGTTTTGAAAATTATGAAAATTTTTATGACATTCACAGCTGAAAAAAAGTTACACTGTTCTGTTGTCATTCAGTATTCTCCAGAAGTGTATCATATTTTAATTTTCTAAAGTTTTATTCATCAGTTTAGCATTTTTTCTTCTTTATGGCTAAATTTATCTAGGTCAGAGAGGCTGTAAATTAAGATTTTCTACTAGTATTGTTTCATGACTTATATAGACCATATTATGCATTCTTTTATTTGCCTTTTGCTGGAGGCAAATATCATCTTCCTACATACATTCTTCACTATTCATTTGGGTATTAAGAGTACACAAAGCAACCTGGTTATTAGCAGTTGTTCTTTGAAGAATATTGCTGTTGTGGTATACAACATTCCCTTGGTTCTGCTTCCTTCACTTTATATTACTTCATTACAAATCCTTTTTTGTTTTCCTGAAATCAGTCAGTTCATTGTTTCTTACAACACAGTATTATTCCCTCACTATCATATACACAAAACTTGTCTAGCCATTCCCTAATTGTTGGACATACTCTTAGTTGCCAGTTCTTTGCCCACCACAAAGAGAGCTATTAAAAATATTTTAGAACATATCAGTTCTTTTCCTTTTTTCCTGACTACTTTGAGAAATACTCCTATTAGTGGTATTGCATGGTGAAAAGGTAGAAACAGATTTATAACTCTTGGGAATAATTCCAGATTACTCTCCAAAATGACTGAATCAGGTGGACTAGCCTTATCAGATCTAGAACTGTATTATAAAATGGCATTCAATGAAACTATTTAGTACTAAGAGATAGAGTGGTGGTTAAATGGAACAGGTTAAATAACCACAGTAATCTAGTGATAAAACCAAAGCTTCCAGCTTCTGGGATAAGAACTCAATATTTAATAAAAATTCCTGGGAAAACTGGAAAATATTATGACAGCAACCAAGCACAGACCAACATCTTCCACTGTATGTGAATATAAGGTCAAAATGGGTCCTTGATTTAGACATAAAGGGTGATACCATAAGCAAATTAGGAAAGAAAAGAATAGTTGACCTGCCAGATCTATAGAGAAGTGAAGAATTTATGATCAAACAAGAGATACAGAATTTTATAAAATAAGAAATGAATAATGTTAATTATATTAAATTTAAAAAGGTTTTGTACATGCAAAGTCAAGACTTCCAAGATTATAAGGAAAGCAGAAACCTGGGTAACAATTTTTACCGCCAATGTTTCTGATAAAGGTCTCACTTCTCAAAGATACAGATAACTGAGTCAAACTTACAAGGATACAAGTCATTCCCAAATTAATAAGTGATCAAAGCATAGGAACAGACAGTTTTCAGATGAGGAGATTAAAACCATCTATAGTCATAGAAAAAATGCTCTAAATAACTGTTGATAAGAGAAATGCAAATCAAAACAACTCTGAGGTATCACATCACACCTACCAGATTGACTAACATGACAAAACAGAAAAATGATAAATGTTGGAGAAAATGTGGGAAAATTGGAAAACCAGTGCATTTTCAGTACAGTTGTAAAGTGATGCAACCATTCTTGTAAGCAATTTGGAAATATAAAGGGTTACAAAATTGTGCATACCTTTTGATCCAGCAATACCACTTCTATGTCTGTATTCCATAGATGCGTTAAAAAAGGAAAAGGACCCACGTGTATAAATGTATTTATAGCAGCCCTTTTTGTGGTGGCAAAGAATTGAAAATTAAGCAGGTGCCCATCCTTTGGGGAATGGCTGAACAAGTGGTGGTATGTGAGTGTAAAGGGATACCATTGTACTATAAGAAATATTGAGGAGGCAGATTTCAGAAAAACCTAGAAACACTTATGTGAACTGATATTGAATGAAGTCACCAGATCCAGGAGAACACCATACAAAGTAAAAGCAACATTGTGTGATGACCAACAAGTTTAGCTTTGCTCAGCACTACAATGACCTAAGATAATTCAAAAAGACTTATGGTAGAAATTGCCATTCACATTGAGAGAAAGAACTAAAGAGTTGGAATGCAAATGAAGGTATACAATTTTCACTTTTTAAATTTTCTTTCTCATAGTCTTTCCCTTTTGTTCTGATTCTTATTTCATAATATGACTAATGTGGAAATATGTAGAATATAATTATAAATGTATGACCTACATCAGTTTGCAAGCCATCTTGAAGAGGGATAAGGGGAAGGAAGGAGGGAGAAAAATTTCAAAGTCAAAATCTCATAGAAGTGAATGTTGAAAACTATCTTCACCTTACCTTTTTTTGAAAAACTAAAACAATATTAAGTGAAAAATTAGAAGAACTAAAAATAAAAAAAAATAAAAATTTCCTTTAAAAAAGTGGTTGGGGGATAGGCAATGCTGCTCACTGACCAGAGTGCAAGCCAGGAGAGGAATAAACCTTTCTCCCTTGATTGTGATACCTTGGAGGAACTGAGAACTTATAGCTCCCCACAGTATACCCTCCTCGTGTAAAAGAACTCATAAGTCAAGTAATGGACTGGGAAATGCCCAAAAAGGGGAAAAAGAAGAAGTTAATAGAAGGTTGCTTTCTTGGTGAACAGGTATTTTCTTCCATCCTTTTGGATGAGGAGGAACAATGCATACCGTTGGAGGAAGATCAAAAAGTCAAGGCTTCTGCATCCAAAACCTCCAAAATAAATATGCAATGGTCTCAGGCCAGAAGAGTTCAAAAAGAATTTTGAAAATTAAGTAAGAGAGGTGGAGGAAAAATTGGGAAGACAAATGAGAGCGATGCAACACAACCATGAAAAGCAAGTCAACAGATTGCTAAAGGAGACCCGAAAAATGCTGAAGAAATAAACACCTTCAAAAATAGACTAACTCGAATGGCAAAAGAGGCCCAAAAAGCTAATGAGGAGAAGAATGTTTTAAAGAGCAGATTTAGCCAAATGGAAAAGGAGGTTAAAAAGCTCACTGAAGAAAATAATTCTTTAAAAATTAGAATGGAGCAGATGGAAGTTAATGACTTTATAAGAAACCAGGAAATCACAAAACAAAACCAACATAATGAAAAAATAGAAAACAATGTGAAATATCTCATTGGAAAAACAACTGACCTGGAAACTAGATCCAGCAGACACAATTTAAAAATTGTGACCCTACCTGAAAGTGACAAGCAAAAAAGGAACCTAGACATCATCTTTCATGAAATTTTCAAGGAAAACTCCCCCGATATTCTGAAACCAGAGGGGAAAACAAATACCGAAAGAATTCACCAATCACCTATTGAAAGAGATTCAAAAACAAAAACTCTCAGGAATATTGTAGCCAAATTTCAGAGTTCCCAGGCCAAAGAGAAAATATTGCAATCAGCCAGAAAGAAACAATTTGAGTATTGTGGAGGTACAATCAGGATAACAGAGAACGTGGCGCTCCTACTTTAAGGGATTAAAGGGCTTGGAATGTGATATTCCAGAAGTCAGAGGAAATAGGATTAAAATCAAGAATCACCTACCCAGTAAAGCTGAGTATAATACTTCAGGGGGAAATGGTCATTCAATGAAATAGAGGACTTTCAAGCATTTTTGATGAAAAGACCAGAGCTGAATAGAACATTTGGCTTGCAAACACAGGAATAAAGAGAAGCATGAAAAGGTGAACAGGTAAGAGAAAACTAAAGGGACTTAATAAAGCTGAAATGTTTACATTCCTACATGAAAAGATAATATCTGTTTCTTTTGAAACCTTTCTCAGTATTTGGGTAGTTGGAGAGATTATTCACACACACACACACACACACACACACACACACACACACACAGAGGGGACAGGGTGAGTTGAATAAGAAGGAATGATATGTAAAAAAAATAAAATTCAGAAGTGAGAGAAGAATATATTGGGAGGAATAGGGGAGAAATGGAATGGGGCAAATTATCTCTCATAAAAAAGGCAAGAAAAGGCTTTTTCAATGGAGGGGAAAAGGAGGAGGTCAGAGGGAAATAGTGATGCTTCCTCTCATCACATTTGGTTTAAGGTGGGAATAACATGCATACTCTATCTTACACTAAAGGAAAGTAGGAGAGAAGAGGATTAGCGGGGTGTGGGGCGAATGATAGAAGGGAAGGCAAATGAGAGGAGGGGGGTAATAAGAAGTAAACACTTTTGGGGAAGGATAAATGTAAAAGAGAGAATAGAATAAATGGGGGGGCAGGATAGGATGAGGGAAATATAGTTAGTCTTTCACAACATGACTATAATGGAAGTCTTTGGCGAAACTACACATATGTAGCCTATATTGAATTGTTTGCCTTCTCAGTGGGGATGAGTGAGGAGGAAGGAAAAGAGAAAAGTTAGAACTCAAAGTTTTAGGAACCAGTGTTGAGAATTGCTTTTGCATACAACTGGAAAATAAGAAATACAGGTAATTGGGTGTACAAGTTTGTCTTGCCCTACGAGAAAAGAGAGAAGATGGGGATAAGGGAAGGGAGGGATGTGATAGAAGGGATGGTTGATTGGTGGAAGGGGTAATCAAACTGCACTGTGTTTTGGTGGGATTTTTTTGCATGGGGGAGGTTAGGGATGGGGAGAAATTGTGAAACTCAAAATCTTGTGGAAATGAATGTTGGAAACTAAAAATAAATAAATAGAAAAAAATTAAAAATTTAAAGAATAACCTGATTTGGGGGAAGAAAATAAAAGCAGAAGACTTGGAGAAAGGGAAACTTGAGTTTCAATGCTGCTACAGACACTTAGTAACTTTGAACTCAGGAAAGTCACTTAACCCCTTAGTTTTCTCATTATTAAAATGAGTATGATTATAATAACATCTACCTTAAAGAATTGTTAGGAGACTCAATTGGGATAACTCTGTTGCTTAGTCCTTTTCAGTTGTGTCCAACTGTTCATGACAACATTTGGGGTTCTCTTGGTAGAGATTTGCCATTTCCTTAAAAAACAAAAAACAAACAAACAAAAAAACCGTGGTTGGATCAGTTCACAATTCCACCAACTGTTCATTAGTGTCCCAATTTTTTCCATATTTCCTCCAACATTGTTATTTTCTTTTCCTATCTTTTTAGCCTGTCTAATAAGTGTGACATGATATCTCAAAGTTGTTTTGATTTGCATTTCTCTAATCAACAATGATTTGCAGCATTTTCTCATATGACTATATACAGCTTTGATTTCTTTATTTAAAAACTGCCTGTTTATATTCTCTAACCATTTTTCAATTAGGAAATGATTCATATTCTTATAAATTTGAGAAAGTTCTGTAGATATTTGAGATATGAGACTTTTTTTTCTGAGAAACTGTCTATAAAATTTCCCCACAATTTTTGCCTTTCTTTATTTTTAATAGATTCATTTATTTTTTGTTTTCAACATTAATTTCCACAAGATTTTCAGTTTCAAATTTTCTCCCCATCTCTCTCCTCCCCCACCCCAAAACATTATGCATACTGATTACCCCTTCCCCTAATCTGCCCTCTCTTCTATCACACCTTTCCCTTCCCTTATCCCTGTCTTCTCTTTTCTTATAGGGCAAGATAAATTTCTATACCCCATTACCTGTATTTCTTATTTCCCAGTTGCACGCAAAAAAAAATTCTGAACACTTGTTCCTAAATCTTTGAGATCCAACATCCTCACCATGAAAGCAAGCAATTCGCTATAAGCTGTATATGTGTACTTATGCAAAAGACTTCCATAATAGTCATGTTGGGAAAAACCAACTATAATTCCCTCCATCCTATCCTATCCCCCATTTATTCTATTTTCTCTTTTGTCCTTGTCCATCCCCAAAAGTGTTTGCTTCTAATTACTCCTTCCCCCCATTTCACCTCCTTTCTCTCATTCCCCCCATAGTCCATTTATTCCCTTCTCCCCTTTTTTCCCGTAGTGTAATATAGATTTTCATACCAAATTGAATGAGCATGTTATTCCCTCCTTAAGCCAAATGTGGTGAGAGAAAGCTTCACTTTTTTCCCTCATCTCCCCCCTTTTCCCCTCCACTGAAAAAGCTTTTCTTTTATCTTTCATAAGAGATAATTTATTTCATCCCATTTCTACCTTGCTCTTCCCAATATATTCCTCTATCACCTCTTAATTTTATTTTTTTAGATGTTATCCCTTCCTATTCAACTCACCCTGTGCTGTCTATATGTATATAATCCCTCCAACTACCTAAAAACTAAGAAGAGTCTCAAGAGTAACAAATCTTATCTTTACATGTAGGAATGTAAACAGTTCAACTTTACTAAGTCCCCTATGATTTCTCTTTCCTGTTTACCTTTTCATGCTTCTCTTGATTCTTGTGTTTGAAAGTAAAGTTTTCTATTCAGCTGTTGTTTTTTCACCAAGAATCTTTGGAAGTCCTCTGTTTCATTGAATGACCATTTCCCCCTGAAGTATTATACTCAGCTTTGCTGGGTAGGTGATTCTTGGTTTTAATCCTAGTTCCTTTGACTTCTGGAATATCATATTCCATGCCCTTCTATCCCTTAATGTAGAAGCTGCTAGATCTTGTGTTATCCTGATTGTATTTCCACAATACTTGAATTGTTTTTTTCTGACTGCTTGCAATATTTTCTCCTTGACTGGGGAACTCTGGAATTTGGCTACAATATTCCTAGGAGATTTTCTTTTTCGATCTCTTTCAGGAGGTGATCAGCAGATTCTTTCAATATTCATTTTACCCTCTGGTTCTAGAATCTCAGGGACGTTTTCTTTGATAATTTCATGAAAGATGATATCTAGGCTCTTTTTTTTATCATGGCTTTCAGGTAGCCCCATAATTTTTAAATTGCCTCTTCTGGATCTGTTTTCCAAGTCAGTTATTTATACAATGAGATACTTCACATTGTCTTCAATTTTTCATTCTTTTCGTTTTGTTTTGTAATTTTTTGGTTTCTCATAAAGTCATTCGTTTCTACCTGCTCCATTCTAATTGTTTTATCCAGTGAACTTTTGAACCACTTTTTCCATTTGGCTAATTCTGATTTTTAAAGCATTTTTCTCCTCATTGACTTTTTGGACCTGTTTTACCATTTGGGTTATTCTACTTGTAAAGATGTTATTTTCTTCAGCATTTTTTGTGGTCTACTTTAAGAAGCTGTTGACTCGCTTTTCATGACATTCTTGTATCACTCTCATTTGTCTTCCCAAATTTTCCTCACCTTCTCTTACTTGATTTTGAGCTATTCCATGGTCTGAGACCATTGCAAATTTATTTTGGAGGCTTTGGATGAAGAAGCCTTGACTTTGATGTCTTCCTCTAAAGGTATGCTTTGTTTTTTCTCATCCAAAAGGATGGAGGAAAATACCTGTTCACCAATAAAGTAACCTTCTATAGTCTTATTTTTTCCCCTTTTTCTGTCATTTTCCCAGCCACTTATTTGACTTTTGAGTCCTTTGTCAAGTGGAGGGTATACTCAAGACCTCTGAATTCTTGGTTCATCCAAGGTGGCACAATCGAGGAAGAGGAGTTTACTCCTCTCCTGGCCTGTGCCTTGGTGTGGGAGCAACTATAAGCTTTTCTGGCCAGGGTCTGCAAATAGGGTTGCCTCTCCACAACTGCCTCCAGCTCTACAACACCAGTGTTCCTTCTCACTCCAGGGCCACCACTCAGGGCTGAGTTTTAGATCAGCTGGATGATTCCCCCAGGGTCTTTAAGTCTACAGCTCCAAAAATGAATGCTGCAGTTGGCTGGGACTGGGACTACTGCAGGAACCTGTTCCCTTCTCACCCAGGTGAAAGAGTTTTCTCACTGACCTTTGAAGCTGTCTCTGCTCTTTGTAGGATAAGGAATCTGGGAACTGCAGCTGCTACCTGGGATTCTGGACTCTGAAGCCTGCTGCAGTCCTGCTTCTGCTACACCATGCGACCAAGGCTGGGCTGTACTTAGTGAATTGTGCACCACTTTAAGCCCAGTGCTATAGACCTTCCCTGTCAGCCTTCTAGGCTACCTTGGCTAGAAATCTATTTTACTCTGTCGTTTTGTGGCTTCTGTTGCTCTAGAATTTGTTTTGAGTCATTTTTACCAGCATTTTATGGGTTATGAGGGGAGAGATACAGCACGTCCATCCTTCTACTCTGCCATCTTGGCACCTTTTGCCTTTCTTTTAAACTTGGCAACAGTGATTTTATTTGTACAAAACTTTTTTTTTATTTAATGTAATTGAAATAATCCATTTTCTATCTCACAATGCTCTCCATCTCTTATTCAGAAATTCTTCTGTCCATAACTATAGTTGGGCCATATATTTGATGTTCCTCTAGTCTTATGATATGTCCCTTTATATTTAGGTCACGTATCCATTTTGACTTTATCTTGGTAAATCACTTAAAATATTTATCTTTACCCAACTTCTGCCAGACTCCTTTCTAGTTTTTCCAACAATTTTTATCAAATAGCGTATTCTTATCAGAAAAGGATAAATCTTTATAGCTGTCAAACATAAGGTTAACATAATCATTTACTCTTGCATACTGTATGTCTACTTTATTCCACAAATTTAACTTCCTATTTCTTAGTACAAGAAAAGTTTGGTAATTACTGTCTCATAATACAGTTTAACATCTGGAATTGCCAAACCTCCTTCATTTTTTTTCATTAATTCTTTTGCCATTCTTGACATTTTTTCTTCTGAATTAATTTTGCTGTTATAATTTTCCCCCAATAAAATAATTTTTGGTAGTTTATTTGGAATGGTATTGAATAAGTCAATTAATGTAGGTAAAATTGTCCCCTTTTTTATAATATGGGCTCAGCCCACCAATAAACAATTTATATTTCTCCAATTATTTAAATCTGACTTTACTTGTATAAGTATAACTTTACAGTTATGTTCATGTACATCCTGAGTTTGGCTTAGCTGATATACTCCCAGGTATTTTATGCTCTGTATAGTTATTTGAAATGGGGTATTTCTTACTATCTCTTCTTGCAAGGTGGTTTTTTTTTTGATGATATATAGAAATGCTATTTTATATAGGTTTATTTTATATCCTTTTACTTTGTTAAAATTATTAATTGCTTTAACTTTTTTTGTAAATTTAATTATTTATTTTAAACTTAAATATAAAACAAAAAAAGAAAAATATTCCCATGTACACAGTAGAATATAAGAGAAGATTCAATATCAAACAACACAATATAAAACCTATATGATAAATCTCTCATATTGTCTTCAAAGCTTCCCAGCTTTTCTTTTGTTTCTTTTGTTCTCTGCTGTGCATTTTATATTCTTTCCCTTTCTTCCCCCAGTTACCTGCCAGTGCTGCCTTAAAGAAGGCTACAATTAAGCCTGGACATATATATATATATATATGTATATATATATATATATATATATATATATATATATATATATATATATATATATATATATATATATATATATATATATATATGTATATATATATATATGTATATATATATATATATGTATATATACACACACATATATATATACACATATATGTATATATATATATATACATATATATACATATATATTCATATATACACACAGATAGATAAATAGATAGATAGATAGAGATGTAAATAGATGTCTATATAGATATGTATCTATATATACATATAGATAGATATGTATAAACATACACATATATAAACAGATGTACTCCTACCCAGATATGCCAGATCATACATTACTTATTTCTACTTTTTGTCTCTTTTTCTGAAGGTGGATAGCATCTTCCTTCATATGCTCAAGTCTTCTCATGTTTTTCTAAGTCAACCAACTCATCATTTCCTATACCACAGCAATATTCCAACTTAATCATGTCCTACCTGACAGATTATCTATGAAAGTTTTTTCCTCTATTTTCTGCATCCCTTCTATTCTATTCTTTTCCCAATTTTTCCTTTAACACTCTTGTTTGATTGTTAAAAATCATTTTGGGCAAGGTAAGACAAGATGGCAGAGAAAAAGTCAGAACTTGCCTGAATTCTCCCTAAAATACCCCAAGTACTTTTAATAATACCATTAATCAATTCCTGGAGCAGTAAAACCCATGAAAGTATGAGGCAAAATAATTCCCCAGTGAAAGACAACTTAGAAGGTCTGCAAGAAAGGTCTGTTGAACATGGATAAGAAAGGAGTACAGTCCAGTATAGGTCTCACCAGCACAGACAAGTCTCCAACAAAGAATGGACAGACTTTGGGAGCCACTGAATCAGAAGGGGCAGCAGCTGCTTCTGTAACCCTCAGCAGAAGGCAGAACAATTGGTCACAAAGAGATTACAGGGATCTCTTTGATAGCATTGAAGTAGGATTCTGTGGCTTTACCTATACTTGGGTCCTGGTCAAAGTGCTTGATGGTAGTCCCAGGGAGAGGAGGAAACTTAACATATCAGAGCTTGTGGCCACAGTGTAGTGGGCACCCTCATCCCAGGACCAGGGCAGAAAAGAGTGCTTGTGGTCAGTCACAGACCAGAGCACAAGCCAGGACAGTAAAATCACACCTCTCCTTGTATCATCCCACCTTGGAAGAACTGAAAACTTAGAGGTCCCTAAAAGTATCTCTGAAAACAACTGCACAAAATCCATGAAACTAGGGACAGTGCACCCTTTACCATGGAGCCCTAGTTTAACAGAGAGTTGAAAGTCAAAAAATAAGCTAGAAAAATGAGCACAAAAACAGGGGAAAATTTGATCACAGTATGTTACTAAGGTGGCAAAGAACATCAAAGCACACACTCAAAAGCAGATAACAAAGTCAAAGCTCCTGTATCCAAAGCCTCCAAGAAAAATGTGAATTGATCTCAGGGCATGGAAGAGCTCAGAAAAGATTTTGAAAATCAGATAAGAGAAATAGAGGAAAACTTGGTTAAAGAAATGAGAGTGATGCAAGAAAATCACAAATAACAAGTTAACATCTTGGTAAAGGAAGCACAAAAAAAATACTGAAGAAAATAGCACCTTAAAAAACAGAAGAGGCTAAATGGTAAAAGAGGTACAAAAAGTCAATGCAGAGAAGAGTGCCTGAAAATACAGAATTGGCCATATGGGAAAAGAGGCAAAAAAAATTCACTGAAGAAAATAACTCCTCAAAAATTAGAATTGTCTAAATGTAAAAAGAAGGTACAAATCTCACTGAAGAAAATAATTCCTTAAAAACTAGAATTGACCAAGTAGAAGCTAATGACTTTGTGTGAAATCAAGAATCAATAAAACAAAACTAAAAGAATGAAAAAAGAGAAGAGAATGCTCATTGGAAAAAATAACTGACATGGAAAATTTATCCAAAAAAGTTAATCCAAGAAAGATGAAGGAAAATTCATCCAAAAAAATTATTAGACTACCTGAAAGCCATGATCAAAGGGAAAAGAGCTTCGACATCATCTTTCAAGAAATTAACAAGAAAAACTGCCCTGATATTCTAGAGCTAGAGAGCAAAATAGAAATTGAGAGAAGCCACCATTCACCTCCTGAAATTGATCTCAAAATGAAAATTCCCAGGAATCTTATTGCCAAATTCCAGAGCTCTGGGGTAAAAGAAAAAATGTTGAAAGCAGCCAGAAAGAAACAGCTCAAGTATCATGGAACCACAGTCAGAATAACACAAGATTTAGCAGCTTCTACATAAAGGATCACAAAGCTGGATATACGATATTACAGAAAGCAAAGGAGGTAGAATTACAACCAAGACTCACCCATCCAGCAAAACTTGAGTATAATCCTTAAGGGATAAAAACGTATATTCAATGAGGTAGAGGACTTTCACGTATTTTTAATTAAAAGATCAGAGAAGAATAGAAAATTTGACTTTCAAATACACTAAAGAGAAGCATATAAAGGTAAACAGGAAGGAGAAATCAAAAGGGGCCTAATAAATCTGAACACTTTACATTCCTACATGTGGAGATACTACTTGTAACTCATTTGAACTTTCTGCATTATGAAGGGATGATATCTAAAAAAAATAAAATAAAGTGAGGGAGTAATATATTAGGAGAAAGAGAAAGGGAGAGGTAGAATGGAGTAAATTATTTCACATAAAAGTGGTAAGAATAAGCTTTTACAGTGGCAATCAGTGGACCTTATTCCTGATCAGAATTGTCTCAAACCGGGAAAAACATACACGCTAAATTTGGTATAGAAATGTATCTAACCTTTCATGAAAGTAAGAGGGGAAGGGGAAAAAAGAAAGTGGGAAGGGGATGATAGAAGGAATGACAGATTGGGGGAGGGGATGTTCAGAACCAAAACACTTTTGAGGATAGACAGTGAAAGGAGAGTAGAATAAATGAGTTTGGGGATTAGGAAGGAGAGAAATACAGTTAGCAATAGTACCAGAAAAAAATTTGAATCAAGTTTCTCTGATAAAGGGGCCATTTCTCAAACATATAGAGAAGTGAGTTAAATTTACAAAAATAAGAGCCATTCCTGAATTGATAAATGATCCAAAGATATTAACAGTGTGGGAAAACAGGAAGTAAGTTTTATTTCCACAGTTAGATGGGGGGTTGTGACCTAGCATGCATAGATTAGAGGTCAGAAACTAATGTGCAGACCCAAGGAGCTGTGTGAGGAAGGGTCTATCAGAGAGGAGAACATGGAGTCACATGGCCAGGGGAGAGTATGGTGAAAATCCGAAGTTTAGAATTCTATAAAGGTCCTGCCTCATCCTAACCTGGTTGAAGTCCTTCCAGTGGCCATGCTGGAAGCTTCCCATTCCTTCAGGAGAAGGAATGTAGGCCTTTCCTCCTCTGAATTCCATGTTTAATAAATTTTTCTTGCTACCTTTTTTTGTGTGTCAAGTTTGTCTCTAACAACAGTTTTCAGATGAAGCAACAAGGCTATCTACAGCCATGTGAAAAAGTTTTCTAACTCAGTATTGGGGAAATGCAAATTAAAACAATTCTTAGGCACTACCTCAGTTATTATTCTGTTATAATAGCCAATAGGACAGAAAAGGAAATGACAGATGTTGGAGGGCATATGGGAAAAATGAGACTAAAGCTGTAACAGCAATATACAAAACTACTATAATCACACATAAAGAAATTCACTTGTACAACAATTAATAAATTCAATTACACATAAGGCACCTTTCACAAGGGCATTCTCAACTACTATTATACCTAGTACACATAAAACTGTATCTTCTGATTTGCCTATATCACTGATTGATCTATCATTTTTTATACCTGTGTAGTACCAATGTGATATTCACAGTGACTATGGCAGTTGTGAATATCCCAGTACAATTCTGAACTGTGAAGTACAACAGATTCTTCATATGGAAGACAGAAACAAAACTTCTATTCAGAGATCAGAAAGCCAAATCCATCATAGTAACAAAAATCTATACACAGTGACAATGGAGAGGACAACACCATCCCCAAGCCTTCCCCCTACTAGGCTTCCCACAAACCAGGTCCCTTAAACAAATCACAAGCAGGCTTCCCTTAAACAAAATGTCCTCTTCCACTCACAGGCAGCTGTGGGGTTGCCTGCATCCTTCAGTTTTGACTGCTTTCAAGACTAATTTCCTCTCAACTCTGCTCTAGATAAGACTCTTCCTGTTCTTTCCCTCCTATTTCAAACTCCTCCCACCACAGACTTCATGTGACTCAGACTCATGTGACTCAGGCTTCCATATGATCCAGGCAGGTCACATGGGTCTATTAATGAATGAGAAATATTTCTCCATTTAAACTACCAGTACACTGAGTCATTAATATGGGCTGATCATCAGAATCATTATAGACTTGTTTCTCTGCAACATTTTAGGTTGACTCTTAGTATATTTGTACTCTCTGGGTTGAATTTGTACCCTAGGAGTCTATGTAGCAATTTTGGGCAACATTTGGGAAAAACAGAATTAAAAGGAGTTTTTTAAAAGGATAAACTGATTACTAGAGATAAGCAAAGGTTTTAAGATCAGTTCAGTTTTTACTGACAAACTTTCAAAATGAGATAAAGACAATTCAGGACATCCAGAATTGAACTCATTGTCTTTCATCCAAAACCTTCTCATAGTCTCAATTTCCACATTATGGTTAAGACTAGGATTAGTCTCTTCTAGTCCCTCCAGCTCTGAACCTAGGTAACTTCTCACAACTCCTCATTATTTTTCACCCCTCCCATATCTAATCTGTTGTGAAGACCTATTGATTTCACCTTTGTAGCACCCCTGTTTCTTCTCTGACATTGCCATCAACCTAGTATAAACCCTCATATTTTCATACCTGGACCACTACAATAGACTGCTAGTTGGTCTACCTGTCACAAGTTTCTCCCCACTACAATCTCTTCTCCGTTTAGCTGCCAAAAAGATTTTCCTAAAGCATAGGTCCTACAATATCACCCCTCTACTCAATAAGCTCCAGAGGCTTCTGATTACTTCCAAATTTTAATTATATTTGGCATCAAATTCTTTCATAACCAAGCATCCCCAAAACCTTTCAAGTCTTTAATATAGGCTTGGCCACCCCACTAGCAAAACATACTCTGCTCCAGTGATATTAACGTCTTTGCTATTCCTCAAACAAGACACCTCTTCTCCTGACTCTATAGTTGCAATGTTTTTCATACCTGCAATGTTCTCCCTCCTCATCTCTGCCTTTTGGCTTTCCTGGCTTTTTTCAAGGTCTACCTAGAATTCCAACTTCTACAAGAAGCTTCTCCCAATTCCTTTTAATTCCAGTGCTTTCCTTCTGCTGATTAATTCCTATTTATCCTGGATGTTGCTAGTTTTTACTTAGGTGATTATGTATCATCTTCCCCACTAGATTGCAAGCTCCTTAAGGACAGGGAGTGTCTTTTGCCTTTTTTCATATCACTAGCACTAATGCTTGGGACTTAGTAGGTGCTTAATATATGTTTATTGACTTATGAATACTGACTTATTGACTTACTGAATTGACTTACTGACATACTGGGACCCATATCTATTTTCATGCCTCTGGCCACTGCCACTGGGTTTTCATAGATAATTGCTACCTGATCTTCCAACACCAACTACTACCCCTGTGCAGAGGCAGGACAAATATTATTACTAATTTCACTCTTTGGTCACCCAAGTCCTCCTTGGTAAGTTGCTCTATAAAGATCACTAAGTGTTAAACTGGGCTGTCATTTGCCACTAGACATGACAATGCCTGTACTTTTGATACTGTACTGCCACTGTTACTGAGAGCCACTTCCTCTGTCTGCTGATGCTAGGATTAGCTCTTTGTTTTCAACATCTTTGTTGGTTTGTTCATTTGTTTACTCATTCTGTCAATCTTACTTTTTAAGTTGGGTCTTTGTGTTAAGGTCAGGTTTATTGCACTTCTATAGGAAATTTTGGGATAACATGATTCTGGTCCACATTTTCTGGTGTTCTATCACAGCATTCTCTGTGTTTTGAGTGTTATGTTCTTTAAATATCTCTGGGATGGTTGCTATGAATATACATACATATTTCTGATGGGGTACAGACTCTGAGAACCTACTTGAACTCTCCTTGAATCTTCCCACTTAATCTGACTTTTCATATGAAAATCTGTTGGCCTTAACCTAGCCTTTGTCTAATATCTCCTGATTGCCTCCAGTTGTTTCCCACCCTTGATCAGCCACCCTAATCCCATTAAGATCCTGCTTGGACTCCTCCAAAAGAGCCTCCCTAAACTGCTCCTCCCATCACTCCAAACTTCTAGATCACCCTCAGATCCCTCCCACAATCTTTCTGTATATAAATTCCATCTCACCTCCATGAAGGTACTCAGATTCAATCTAACTCAGACTCAATCTAAGATTTTATCTGGCCTTCTTGTTAATACAATCATCACAAATGCTTAGGCTCCTTAAAAGTCAACCCAATATGGTGAATCTTTAATAAAATTTGTTTTACTTTGATTGAAAGAAGATTTGAGTTGAATTCATTAGAGTAGCACCTGGCATGTCAGTATTTTGGGGCCCCAAGTACCCCAAACCTCAATATTTCCAGAGTTGAACTGCAAAATATAATATGCTCACTTTATTCAAGACCAAACTAAAACATTTATTCAGAACATTACTAATGAGATACCAGAAGGCAAAACTTCATAGAGTCACGAAAGTATTTGTACACCTCACTAATCCAGGGAGTACTGACATCTTAAGTTTTCTTTCCATCCAGCTTCCCTGCAAAGAAGCCTTCCAGCAAGTAAGTCCCCCAAGTTCCTCCCTCTGCCACTTCCTCTCCCTCCAAGAAATATAATATGTGTGGTTTACAAACAAAGACTTGGCACCTGATTGGCTTAAGCTTCCAAATCTATATGACTCAGCACTACATTGGAAAGGTGTGGAAATCTTCATGGCCCAGAGCCTGATTGGCTCTGCATCAGGCTCTTTGTGATGCAGTATGTGTCACAGCTGTGAAGTGAACCAGAATTTGAAGCATCAAGACATCAGTGATTGAAATACTGTGTACCTTTAGTCCTGGGAAGATGGCCCATGTTCCAAGGAAAAAATGTCACAAAGGCCTATTAATG
The DNA here is from genome assembly GCF_028372415.1 of Notamacropus eugenii. Lineage (NCBI taxonomy): Eukaryota > Metazoa > Chordata > Mammalia > Diprotodontia > Macropodidae > Notamacropus > Notamacropus eugenii. Next base: position 349,694,006 of record NC_092874.1, on the reverse strand, counting down.
CATAGGGTAGAGCTTATATTCCATTAACCCTATAGCGGCTCAGACCAGGGAGCTGCAAGCTTTCATTTGGCCCCAAATAGTGTAGTTTTGCAGGTTCCTAATTTTTAAAGGAAAAATTTTGGGGCTTTTGCTCTGATTAAGGAGGCAAAAGACAAGACAGAGAATTAAATGGAGTTTTTTTTTTGTTCAGTACATCAGGGTAGCAACAAATTGACAGTATAATCACTGGAGATCAGCAAAGGTTTGAAGATGAGCCCAGCTTTCTAGTTAGATAAAGACAATTCAGATAAATTCAGGTAAACAAAAGAGGTTCAGTCTTTGCATCTCAATTCCTCCTCAAGGTAGGTATACATGACAATTTCCAGGTACAAAAAGATAGTTGAATTACGTGATTATGTAACAAATATCTGGAGATTCAGTAATGCCTCCTCCCAACACTGATTGACAAGCAGGTCTGATTACAATGGGTCACTGAGTCAGTGTAACTTTCAATTATTACCCCATTTGATGCTAACTATATATGGAGACAACTGAACAACAAAATAAATATATGTGATTCAGCACCACATTCAGTCTTATTTCCCTCATTTATCCTCAACTGCAGCATTCTAATCTCTGGTACTTACGTCAAATCAGTTTGAACAAGCATTAATGGTGTATCAAATTTCTAACAAGAAGCAAGTGTGCTATGAATCACAAGTCATAATCCTGCATCTCCATCAATGTCATAAAGTTGAGTAAACTTGGATAGAGTGTCTTGTTTCTTTCACTTTCTAACTGGACACTTCTCTTACTAATCACATGCAAAACTATCTATAGAAACAATCTTAACCCCACTAAATTCTTCCCAGTTTTTAGTCCTTTTTCTTCCCCTAGTTGTGAATATCAGATATCACTATTATCCACAACAAGATCTAGGCCCACCATATGGTGGGGATGGGGCAGTTCAAGTGGCTAAGGGGTGGAGTTGGGTGATCCTTCCTCTTGAGTCCTCCAAGTTTTTTTTTTTTTTCATTCTCTTTCCATTCATTAATAACTTCTCCTCCTCCTTTTTATCCTTGAGGGCATTCTGGTCTTTGTCTTTTGATTAAGAGGGTAATTGAAAGGAGCCAAGATCTCCCATTGCATGCTGGGCCACCTTCAATCATCCTGATGAATATCTGGTCCCTGAATTCAGATGGCTCTTGAGGAAAAGTGAGTATAGTGACCTTGCACAACCCTCCCTCACTCAAAACAAAGTCAAGTGCAAGTTATGTCATCATTTCTCTGATGGCATGGTCTTCTTTAGCAATGAAGGATGAACACAATATCATAAGAGGGCAGCTGATATTTCAAAGTCTTTCTCAACAACTCTGAGAATTCCAGGCTTGCTTAGGTCGTAGATTTTCAAATCAAGATAAGAATGCTGAGTACCAAGGTGCAAGAGTAATTAAATTGGAAAGATCTTTCTCATTCATTAATAAATCCATATGATCTGCTTAAATCACCTGGAAGCCTAAGTCATGTGGGTGGGAGGAGCTTGCTAAATAGGTGGAACTGGAAGAGTAAAGCAGAACAGGAAGAAAGTGAGTGGTTGCGTCAGAGGAGAGAGGATGCAGGCAATCATGGCAAGGCTCAGGCTCCTAAGCCTTTGCTTGTGAGAAGACCTTGACAGAGGCATGGAAGGCTTGGGTATGGCTTTGCTCCCTGCAGTGATCATGTTTAATTTCTTGGTCATTATAATAGATTTTGCTTTCTGGTTCTGGGATTTGACTTTCTGGTGTCTAAATAAATGTTTTTCTTTTGTCTTCTATATGGAGAATCTGTTATATTTTGTAGTTGAGAACTATACTGGCATATTCATAGTCACCATCAGTGCTGTGAATATTGCCTTGGCAATATAAAGGGTCCCATTCCTTATCTGGCCAAATTACCCTTCCTCTCCTAATTTTCCCAGTCCTCACCAAGTCTCATCTCTCAGTTGTGGACATGAGTGGCAAGATTTTTTTAAACTATTTCAGTTTATCTTTCCAGGAGACCCACTGCCTTTTTGAATACAGGTATTCTCATGTAAATGCATGCAAATCTTTTATTCACCTGCCTTTTCCACCATAGTCTTTTTTTCTGCCTTCCCTTCTTTGTGCATAAGTGAAAAAAAAAAAACATTTGTATTTTTGTGACCTATTTCTCCTTTATGCTTCCTGAGTTTCAAGAACTAAATTCTCTACCAATTTTCATAGCAGGTTCACTACTATGGAAGTGGACTCTTGCCAGTAATAGGGCAAAAATAGTCTTACTGTCAGCAGTAGAATTACCCAATGACTACCTCCTATGAAACTGTTTGGCAAAGAAGCCTCCATTTGTTGAAATAAAAATTTTTTGCTCAAAACTCAGGAAAAAGAGAATTAAAATGAGTTTACTAAAAAGATGGTTTGATCACTGGACAGCAGTAAGGGATTCAAGACTGGGCCAACTTTTATTGATAACTTTCATAGTGAGATAAAGACAATTCAAATAGGTTCAGACAAACAAATGAGGTTGGGTCTTCGCATCTCAATTCCTTCCCAAGTTAGCAAGTCGTGAAAAATTTGCCAGGTACTAACAGGTACTGGATGACTTGCTAGGAGATAAATACCAGAAAATGAAAACCTGCAGGCTGGGTGACACCTCCCATAACACTGATTGACAAGGAAGACTGGGAACAATGGGTCATTGAGTCAGCATAACTTTCAAAACACACCCTAGTTTGGATCTAGGAAACATAAGTAAAGGCTTGTCCTTGGTTAGAGCTCCAATAGAAAATTTTGGGCCCTGACTCCTGTCCTATAGACTATATGTATTTAGAATACGGTAACTGTAGCTTCATCATGATCTGCCACACTTTCCCTTATTGCTCAGCTGTGAGCCTGAGTCTATTATCCTGGTATAGGGTCAATAAAACAAATCCAGTGGCCTGGATTCATGACCTTGTGCTGGAATGACCTATTAAGATTTATCCTTTGGTTTACTTTGTCTGATGTTCTCCAATTTTTGTTAGAGTGGATCTTAGAGAAGTTAAGGATTTTAGGACTGAAATGTTAAAGAGGAAGAATATTTTAAGGATGGAGGGAACATATCACATATGGGAAACACATTTGAAAGTTATTTACAGTTAAAATGCTAATATATTGACATATATTGACAAAATATAAACATAAGAGCTTATGTTTAATATTCTTCTTATGACCTTTATCACAACCTATAGTGCCTGTGGTAAGTAAAACCTCCTATGCTGTAAGATCCCGTTTTCCACATGTAACATGGGATGGAGGTTTCATTGTGTGGTTCAAAACTAGTCAGAATAAATGTCTTTAACATATTTACCCCACCCCACCCTCTAAGGAAGAATTAATTCCTTCCAGGAAGTGAAGCAGGAAGTTGGGGCCAAAAGACACTCTGTCTTCTCATAGAGAACAGGTACCAGGTCAGAATTATATCCTTCTGCTCCCTTAAACATTGTTGGTGTAGAGCTAACTTTTAATTGCTGTTTCATTATTGATGTGAAGCTATACATCCATCACTTGATCCCTTTCCCGACAAACGCCATTTCCTCGATGAACAAACATAACACTTAGCCCAGAAAATCTATTAAACCAAACTGGTAGCAAAACAGAAACAGAGAAGGTGTACATAAGAAAATATACACCATACAATACAGAGAGAAGCTCTCCCATTAAAAAGAAGGTAATCCAACTCAGTTAAGAGAGTCTTCTGTAGTAAGCTGGGGACTGGGACATGATGAAGACTATCACCTCTTCTCATGTCTTTCCAGAGTCTGGTCCTTCAGCAATGTAAAGTAGAGTTGGCCTCCTGCATCCTCTTTCTTGAATCTAGAAGGCAGAAGTACCTAAAACAAATTCCATGTTTGAAATGACCCAAAGCTTGAAGAAAATACTAGAACTGTCTGAAGAAGAACTGAATAGATTGAATCTCTCTTGCTCTTTCCAATTCTGTCCTCCCTTTGTCATGTAGAGCAGGACATTCATCTCCACCAATGTGGAGAGAGTTCTATAAAAACAGGTTTCAGAACTGGGGTTACATCTCTAACATCTAACCCTTACCTATTCAAAGTCTAACAATAAAGTGATAGCAATTCTCAGTATTTTTCTGGGTAATCTTAGAGGGGAATATCTGATTTATTTAGTAACATCATCAAAGACCTTCAAAAAAGGAAGCATGTTAGAATATTTCTTTTTCAAATTCCCATAACAATGATCATTACCCACAAGGTTTGGGTGAAATTTTGCTAAGTACATATGCTCTGTAGCATTTTTGTCATCATATAACACTGAAATAAATTTGCTCCATTACTAATCAATTTGGTTAGAAAACAACTCTGCAAGAATATTCGCATGCCACAGATGATAAAGAAATTAGAGTTCAAAACCTAAAGGTGACCTGCTTTTAAAATTCATAATGATAGTTACATAAATTAGACATTATTACAGAACTTGTCTTTAGCAACCATGAAATTGAAATTAACAACACCATCCTAGGAAAAGCCTTAGCTTATTTTTAATTAAGAATAATCTGAGAAAGCATTTTTCATTCCTTAGGGCAATTATCTCTTCTTTGAGGAAAACAACTATAGTTTGTAATAATGGGAGATTATGAAACACAGTGTACTTCTCTCCTTGAATTAGGAACTTTAAAACTACTGAAAAATCTATTCACATATTGGCTTTAGTTAGACTAGAGACCCACTAAGAATATGTAGGTACCCCATATCATTGGATCTGGTAAAACAGTATTGATCAGGTGAAGAAGTCTCTAAAATGAAAAAATACCTCTTTGATCAACAAGGTATCAGTTCAAGATTTACAGAATATTGGAATCACAAAGTTGAAAAGAACTATTAAGATCATTTAGAGTATTTATAAAGCTCTATTACAGAGTCTGTGACTTTCCAAAAGTAGACTGTCCAGCAGCACCCAATTATTCTCTGGACCATGAATGATAGGATAAATATAGCTTTCTTTCCTGAAAACCTCAACTCAACCTCTTTTCCACTGAAAAAAATATTTTTAAATATCATCACCTTGGAGTGACTTATGGTTCATAATCATAGTTTCCTTGCCTCACTACTAAGTCCATGATTTCTCTAAAATGGCTGTCTTTTAAATATAGTCTATTAATATAGAACCAGTCAGCAGGAAATATTAAACAGCTATAGATAAATTATAGTGACCTCACCACTACATACACAAACATCTCCCACTATTCCTTAATATAAACCTTTTGCTTGAATTGGAATCATCTCTAATATTCATTTATCATCAATGAATATTTTTCTATTTACCTACATTTTGAAAGACTCTAAGATTTTGCTAATAATCCACATTCAGACTGCTCTTCTCTTTCATATCCACATAGTCAACTAACAGGATTTGGGTTTATTCTGTTATCAATGGAGTTTAAAGTCTTGCCTTTTCTGACACTGAATTCTCTGTATTGCTTTAATATTCAATATATACTCTGTTCTAATACTTATTGACAAAGTGTTATTATGAATTTCAGAAAAACTAAACAGAGATTCACTGTGCCATTATCTAATCTGTGAAAGCAGCAATTAGCTGAGGCATTTTAGGAACAGGATGAGCAGTTGTTGCTGTTAATGTCAGGCTTGGCACAATATTGTCTTTGGGAAGAAGTAACATATCAGTAAAGTGAAGAAATGATCCAAGAAAGCCTTCTGGACTCAGTCATAAAAATAGTTGCAGCTGTGTAAATGCCCCAGAAATTTTCTTTATGAACATTTTTAGCATGCTCAACTGGTATTGATGCAGTTTGGGGTGCTGGGAACCCCAAAATGCAAGGGTACAGGGAGTCTGCCTTGAAAAAATTCAAGTAATCAAGCCTTCTTTCAGTCAGAGTAGCAAATTTGTCATAACACCAGTTAGGTGGGCAAGATTCCTAGTAAATCTGCAGTATTGTGATGCCAAAAGAAGGAGGTGAGAATCTAAGAATCTGCTCTATTGTATCCTAGTAGGAACAGTTCCTAGGGAGTTTGTACTTTGGTAGAGATAAGACGACCTGGCACAGCTTTCCTTTACTCAAAACAAAGTCAAGTGCAAGTCATGTCATCATTTCTCTGATATCTTGGTCCTCTTGGAGGAACATAACAACAAAGAGATAAGATGGATACGTATACACAAGAAAAGACTATGAGAAGATCTAGATGAAATTAAGGAGCAGCCAGTAGCCTGGGGTGATTTGGGGGCAACAGAGAAAAGGTCTGGATGGGATTGAGGAGTGGCAGGTGGCCTGGGATGGGCCAGGTGCAGACAATAAAAGGAATTAAGTGGTCTGTGCATGGTGGGAGAGCCACAATGAAAGGGCAGTTAAAAAGATTGTTAAGTAACCAAGTAGATTGGGATAGGCCAGATTGTCTCAGGTGAAATGTCGATTGGTTGGTTGGTTGTCCTTCTTTCTTGAAGAGGACCAAAATGATATCACCATGATAAAGTGAAGTTTCAGTGTCTGACTGTGGCTGATCAGATCAGTAAGAGCTGGAATGCTCTACCACAAACTGGGACAGATATTCCATGTGAATATTTGGGGTGATTATTCCAAACTTTCACATCCTACATTTCCTTTGTGCTGTCTCAGTTCTGCTTTGCTCAAAGAGCACAGCACCCTTTCTGATGTGGGCATGCCATGCTGAGTGGTCCTGTGCCAGTGTCTCCCATGTCACACAGTCAAACCCAAAGTTCTTGAGAGAGACCTTGAGAGCGTCCTCGTATTGCTTCTTCTGACCACCATGTGATCACCTGCTCCATATGAATTCTCCATAAAATAGTGATAAAAACGCTAGTATGAGAAAGTTCAAGGCAAAGGCATGGCCCAAAACAGTGGGGGAAAGTTCAAAGGAAAGTTCAGGAGCTTTCAAGGTCCAAGGTCCCAAAGATATGGCCTCCCTTCCCTTCAGAGGTCCAGGTCTCATAACGCCATCAGTATGTTGGAAAACCAAAAGACAGTGGGGAGTACAGGAGAAACAGAAGAAAAATTTTCTCCTCAAGTCTTTCAAAGTACTACCTACTTATACCTTCTTAGTAGAGGGTTATCACCTCATTAATTCACAAAAGTCAAATACAGAAGCCCTTAGTAAAGCTATGTACCAAAGCACAGTGCTAAATGCAATGAGAATACAAGAACAAAAAGACAGTCCCTGCCCTCAAGGAACTTACATACTAATAGGGGACAAGCTGAAGATGGAGAGGGGATAAAATGTCAAAGATATCACTCAGTGTAAAAATAGAGAAGTCAGCAGAGTAGAGAAGAATGACCATGGCTGATCTGCCCATTTCCTCAAAGAACAGATTCTATGAGGAATTAATAATCAAAGGGGAGGAGTACAGAGGTGGAGGTATCTTCCAGGAGTAGAAAAAAAAAGTCAAGCCCACTCTTTGTGAGGTTCCTTTTCTCTCTTCAACATCTCACTTCCCTCTGTTATCGTTTCCACCATCTTTTCCTTTAAGGTATTTCTGAAAAAGACTGGCCTTTCTCCTTACCAAGACCAACCTCTCTAAATATACCCTTGATTCAATCCCCTCCTGTCTCCTTCAACTAACTGCCCTCACTATAATCTTCTCTCTATCTTTTTCTGCCTTTGTCTCTTTCTTTGTCTCTGTCTCTATATGTCACACTGTCTTTTCCTCTGTTTCTATGTCTCTCTCTCTTTCTTTCTGCCTCTGTCTCTGTCTTTCTCTGTCTCTCTCTCTCATACACACAGACACACACACACATACACACACAGACACACACACACACACACACACACACACACACACACACACACACACACACACCCCTCTTCAATTTTTCCTGTCTAATTTGTCCTTTGTTATCTGCAAACATACCCAAGGCTCCCTCATCTTTTAAGCATAAGTGTCACTAGATTCTATATTTCCGCTAGCTATTGTCTCATATCAGACCTCCCCGTTGCAGCAAATCTCTCTTAAAAAGTCATCTAAAATCATTACCTCTATTTTTTCTCTTCTCATCCTTTTGCAAACTTTTTTCAATCTTATTATTCAAAAGAAACTACTCCCTTCAAGACTCATCTCTTAATTGCCAGATATAATTAATGAATTTTTTCTTGATTTCTCTGCAGCTTTTGATGCAGCTGACCACTTTCTGGACCCTGTCTTATCTCTGGATTTGTGTGACCCTATTCTCTCTTGGTTCTCCTCCTATCTGTCTAAATGCTCTGTTTCCTTTACTAGATTTTCAACCATGTTATACGTATTAATTGTATGTATACTGTTAAAAGGAAAATTCTTTAGGCTTTTGCCCTGATAAAGAAGGCAAAAGTCAAAACAAAAAGAATTAAAAGGAATTTATTATAAGTATATGAAGATAACAATACGTTGATCACTGAAAATCATTAAGAAACAGCTCTTATTGATAACACAAGATGGGGCAGGTTTTATTGATAACTTTTGTAATGAGAAAAAGACAATTCAGATATGTCTACATCAGAGAAAGGGGGAAGGCCATTGCATCTCAGTTCCTCGCCAAGGTAATAAGTACTTGACAATTTGCCAGGTAAAAATAGGTAGGGGTTGACTTATTATGTGATTCTCCTTTTGTTCATGAACATTCCACTTCAGGACTTTACCACCTCTTGGTAGGACCATTGCAATAGCTTTGGTCTGATTGGTCTGTTTTCAAGTCTTTCACCACACCAATCCATCTATCTTCTACACAGTTGTCTAAGTGCAGATTTGACCATGTCACACTCTTGCTACTCAATAAACTCCAATGCTTCTGATGCTATCACCTCTAGGATAATATATTAAGTGGTATGTTAGACATTAAAGGCAATTCATTAGCTGGATTCTCCTTGTCTTTTCAATCTTGTTACAAATTACTGACATACTCATAACTCGTCACACAATGTTCAATTTCTCACCATAATGACTTTGCCCTATTTCTCCTTCTCCATCTTTGCTTCTTAGAATTGCTAAATTTCTTCAATACTGCTGAAAAAACACCTAATACAAAAACCTTCCATGTTTTCCCCAAGATCCCATGTATCTGCTTTGCATGTACCTATATATGTACTTTTTTCTCTTCCATTAGAGTATAAAGTCCTTGAGATGAAGAGCTGTTTTATTTTTCTTTTACTTTGTACCTTTTTTGTTTCACATCACCTATGATATTATATGGTAAGCCATAAAATACATGTTGATTAACTGATTGATATCACACTAAACACAAGTTTGAGGATCCCAAACATAACATTAAGATCTTCAAGCTATAAGGGATCTTAAAATTGGCATAATCCTATCCCTTCTTTTTACAAATAGGGAATCTAAGACCCATGTGACTTGCTTAATGTGCATGTATTCCTTTTAAATGAAAAGCTGGAATGGGACTCTGGGTCACCTAAAATAAACTTTTTTTATCTTTTTATCCCAGAAACCTAACTCTGCTAAATGAATGCAAAGTCCTTTGAGCCTTTAATCATATATGCCTTTGTGTTTTCAGTGCACTAGCCAGAACTAGATCCTGACACGTTTGGATTCATGTTTGGAGGCAAGGAGAAAGTTATTGTTAGTAAACGCATCCTTCAAACACGTGGTGAAACTCTGGACCTCTAAAGTTAGCCTGTGTGTACGAATTTAATTACCACTATATTAAGAAAAATTAAGTACATAATAGAAGAAGTATTTAATTGAAAGAAAATACGTACTTAAAAATAGAAGTATTTTTAATGCCTATCCTACAAATGAGTATATCTTCATTCTCCTCTGCCCCAGAGCTGGAAACCCTCCCCTTTTCTAAGTTAACACCTTCAACTAGAAAAAGTAGCACATGAACCTTGAACTTTGTACAACTTTATCACCATCCTTTCCCAGATCGGTAGCTCTCTTTCGTGTCTACATTCTATTGGCAGACCCTAATACTCAACTGTCTCAACTCTTAGCAGCTTGGCCAGCAGTTTGCTAATTAGTCAATCTGCAATTTCATATTTGGTCAACTTCATGATTCAGGGCAACTTGCCATCTCTAGTTCCAGGGTTTGGCTTTCATACTTTCTCTGAATCAAATCAAATGCAGATATCTCTGTTCTGCAAAGTTTATCCTAACACAGACCTACCCATTCTGACTTTACCATCTTACGACCTCAGAACTTTCCAATTTCCCTTTTCCTAGAGATCTCCTACATTCACATAGATTTTCTATTCCTATTTTTATCTTCCCAGAATTTTCATCTCTTCCTCCATGTCTTTAAGTGTCAGTCTTCTAGAAATAATTTTCTTTTTGGATAAGCTGTTGTCTTCCATACAGCTCACTGGGAAATTTTGCTTACCATTGTCTCACCTTTTCCTTAAATTTATTTTAAATTATTGCAAACATGTGTCTCACTCCAACTCTATTCCTAGCTTATGACTGTGTCTCATATTTTTCTTTTATCTACAACATTTCTTAGCATAATAGTTAAAACTCAGAAATGAAAGTTTGAATATATATGAGTGAATTGTTTAGCATCCTCTGCTTTACTTTGAGGAGTAGAACAGGCTAAAACACAAGCTACTATGAGTCAACTAAGAAAAATGTGTCTTCACCTTAATAGGAGTTGCTAAAAAAAAAAAAACCAAAACCAACCACTATTGATAATGGAAATAAGTCAAAAAGACCAAAGAAACAAAAGAAAAGTTTCTGTTACTATCTTCAAATCTCCTTCTCCAGAAAGTTCCTATGGCACACATAAGAAATTTCTTACTTAGAAATATTTTCTGAATGCATAAGTGATCTTCTAATTTAAATGAATAAGCATCTAAAAAAATATACAAAGAAGTTTTAGTAGAGACACCAAATACTAACACTCTCCTCAGCACATATTAAGAAATTGGCAGAGATATTATGTATGTATCATTATAGATATGTCCTGATTTTGTTGCTATTTTCCCTTCCAATGATAATGACTTTTACGCTGGAAGTGACAGAACAAAAACTACAACAGGGAAAGGAAAACTATAAGTAAGGAGATGAAGAAAAAGTTGACATTATACTGATGAAGTCAAATCAGCTGGCCCCCATGGTCTACACTCTTGGTTACCCAACAAATGGCATATGTAAATTGTTAGACCATTGTCAATAATATTTGAAAGATGAAGGAAAATGGAAGAAATACAACAGATTGGAGAAGGATAAATGTTTTCTTGATTTTCCAAAATGGAGAGTAAAGTCCACAAACTTTAGCCCAATGAGCTTGATATTGATCCCTAGAAAAGTTTTGGGAATTATTCATAGGTAGAAGTTGGAAAACACCTATAAATAGGAGCAGAGATCACAAGAATTCAGCAGTGCTTCATTAAGGACTTATTGTAATAAATTATACTCATTTCTTTAATAAAGGTACTAAACTAGTAGATAAGAAGAATGCCGAAAATATAGTTAACTTAGATATTAGTAAAGCTAAGATCATATCATACTATTCTTATGGAAAATAATAAGAGATATGAATTAGATAATACTATAATCAGACAGACTTAGAATTAATTACAGGGTGGGACTCAAAGAGTAATTGCAATGGTTCAAAGTAAACATGACAGGAGATGTTCAGTAAGTATACAGAAAATCTGTTCATGTCCCTGTCCCATTTGACATTTTTTACAATTAATGGAATAAAACCATAAAAGACTCATCAAAATTGCATATGACACAAAAATAAGAAATGGTTAACCCAGTGGATTAAAGCAGATGGCAATCAGGCTCCAAAAGGGTCTTTAAAGGCTAGAAAGTTGGATTGGATATAATAACATTAAGCTCAGTGTGGATACACATAAAGTCTTACACTGGGGTACAAAAATCTGTTTCATAAATACAAAATGGGTAAAAGAGTGGATAAACAGCAGTTATTAAAAAAGAAACCTGGGGTTTTTACTATACTGCAAGCTTAGTATGTGGTAGTAACAAAAAAAGGCTAATTCATTCTTGGTCTGCATTGAGAAGCATTCCTTCCAGGAATACCGAAGTTATGGTTCCACTTTAACCTGCCTTCATCAGACTTCATCTGGGATATTGTGTTTATTTCTGAGTTCGAGAGTATTCAAAGGATAACAGCCAGGAAATAATAATCCATAACACAAGAGGATGAATTGAAGAAACTGAGCATATTTAGCCTGGTAAAAAGAAGACATTGGGAAATGTGAAAACTCTATTCAAGTATTTGAAAGGCTGTAATATGAAAGAGGTATTAGACTTATTCTGTTTATACCCATTATATCCATAATGCTTATGATTAAATTATGAGTAGTTAAAAGAATTATTGTAGACTATCAATATATCTCTGGCTAGAGAAAAAAAAAATCTCTCTTCTTTTAATCTAGTAATGTGATGCTGTTTGTATGGCAAACCTCTTGGTGTGGAAACTCACTCTGTACTGCTTCTTTAAATGGTAAACTTTGGGAGAAGCCTTAATGGAAAGGTTGTAACCTGCCAAAGTCACAGAGTCAGTATATATCACAGGCAGGATTAAAACCCAAGAATCCTTAACTGTGGCTTGAAAGTCATGCTTCTATCCACTGTGCTATGGCACTAAAATTCTTTTTGCTGAAAGGAATCCATGAACAATGAACTTTTTTCTCTAAACTGATAAACATTAACATTTTAAGTATAAATACTCAATTATTCAGTCAGGCAATAAGCATTTATTAAGCACCTACTGCGTCCTAATCACTAGTGATACAGAGAAAGACAAAAGACAAACCACGCTTTTGAAGAGCTCAAAGTGTAATGGGAGATATATCATGAAAATAACTATGTAGAAGCATGTATTAATATATATATATGTAAAATATATGACACATGGGAGATTATCAATAAAATGTGAATATGGGCTTCGTAATGCTTGTACCAACTGATTAAATATGCTAGAGATTCTTTTTTTCTCAGGGGAACCAGACAATGGAATAGTACAACTAGCCAATCAGAAAGACTTCTGACATCCAAAGCTACTTCACATATCAGCAATCTTTTGCAGTAACCAAGAGTAAACCCAGCTGGACATGATGCAGAAAATCAGCAACTCTGAAGCCAATTAAACTCAAATCAGTTTTGAGGCAGAACCTGAGCCATTTGAGGGCTTGTGAATCTTCAAGAAACATCCTTATCTCCAGAAATTCCCCTAACTTGGTTATGAGGCTTTTGGACACATCCTGTTTTGTGGTTTTTGGAGCTATCCCCTTATCCCACTGTTTGTGCTCAAGCCTTGAACTGTGGACTGTTTACCGCCAGGAATGCCTTCTGATTTGTGTAACAAAGGGCCACAGCTCTGACACCTGAAATTTCTCACTCTTTTTTTTCCTGGATCTCACTCTCCCCTTTCAAATGAGGCTTAGTGTCCCATTGCTATCTAGGACCTGCCCAATTCCATCCATTTTCCCTAATTACCTGCCTTCCTTTGTTTAAAAATTATAAAAAAATTCACTCCACTTCTACTTCAAACAGATGTGGACACTGCCTTACTCTTCTAGCTTGTGAGTTCCTTCTGAGGCAATAAATGTATTTATAATCTTTGTATACTTTGTATACTGTGATCGGATTCTGGTTCCTTAATGGCCCCCTTTAGGGACATAGGGTTTTTTTTTTCCATTTTAATACTTCACAGGGATTTTTATTTTAAGAAAAGGGAAGATTCTAGAATTAAGGGGGAAACATGAGGTGGAATTTTAGTGGGATCCTGTAGGAAGCCAAAGAAGCTAGGAAGCAGAAAGACTAGGGAGAGCATTCTAGGCAGAAGGGACAGTGAATGAAAATGCCTAGAGTCTGAAGACAAAATGTTTTGTGCATGGAACAGCAAGGAGGTCAGTGTCTGTAAAGTAAAAAGGAATGTAGAAGAAGCCTTGGAAAGGAGGCAGCTTGTGAAAGGCTAAAATGTCAAACACAAGAATTTATATTTGATCCTGGAGGCAGAGAGTTTCTAGAGTTTGTTGAATAGAAGATTGATGTCAATCTGCACATTAGAATGATTTGTCAGCTGGGTAGAGGATGAACTTGAATAGGGGCAGACTTGGGGCAGAGAAACCAACTATCAGATCATTGCAAAAATACAAATATGAGGTGATGAAGTCTTGCAAGAGGGTGGTGGTAGTGTCAGAAGAGAGAAAGAAACATATATCAAAGGTATTATGAAGGTAAAATGGACAGAACATGATCATAGATTGTATAGGGGAGTGAGATGGAGGTGGCAAAGATAACACTTAGTTTGGGGAAGTTGGCAGTAATAAGGAAGTTCAGAAGGAGAAAGGTTTTGAAAGGGAAAATTAAAAGTTCATTTTAAATATGTTAAATTTAACATATCTATGGGGCATCTAGTTTGAATACTAATAGGCTATTGGAGATGCTAGTCAAGAGATTAGGAAGGATATTGGAACTGGATGTGTAGAGCTGAGAATCGTAAGCATAGAAATGATAATTTAATCAGTGGAAGCTGATGAGATCCAATGAAATAGTTTATAGGGAGAAGATATTTCAGGGCAAAATCTTTAATGGACATAACCTGAATGGAGATCCAGCAAAGGTGACTGAGAAAGGTGTCAGTCAGGCAAGAGAGGAAATAGTATAGAGTAGTGTCATTGAAATCTAAAGAGCAAGGTATTAAGGAAAAGAAGCTAAAATGTCCAAGGCAGTAGAGAAGTCGGGTGGATAAATGCAATTAAGAGATCATTGACAATTTTGGATAGGAAAATTTCATTTGAATACTGAAATCCTAAATCACTCTAATCACACTACTGAGAATTAACAAGGCAATGAGAAAAAAGGAAGGATAGGCATTGCTTGTAGTTTAGCCACAAAAGAGAGAGAGAGAGAGAGAGAGAGAGAGAGAGAGAGAGAGAGAGAGAGAGAGAGAGAGAGAGAGAGAAAATCTGAAACATGGCAGGGAAAGATTGGGAAGGGATCACAGAAAAGACAACAGCATAAAGTTCAGCTTGTTCACTAAGCCATCAAAATGAGAAAGGAGGGAAAAAGTGAGCTTGGAAGTGGCAGTGAGAAGCAAGGAGTATTTTCACTAATCCTGCCTTGATCAGTAAGTCAGATAAGAGTGATGGGATAAATGAAAGTGCAACCAGTACTGGAAAGGTGGGACAGGGGTATATGTGTTGTCAGAAAGAAGCCAAATCTCAGGGAAAGTCAGAACATGGAAGGAGTAGGAATGGTGTTGAAAGGGATATTCTTTTTTTTTTTTTTATTCTGCATATATTTTTTTTTATTTTTATTTTTTAATGTTTAACAATCACTGTCATACAATTGAGATTTTATCCCTCCACCTACTCCCCACTACCCCCCTCCCTCCCCACGACTGCATACAATTCTGTATAGATTCTACATATACTTTCCTACTGAGTATATTTTCACTGTAGTCATGCTATGTAGTCAGACTAAATTAAATGAAAGAAATCATATAACAAATCAGAACATGATACACAAACACATACACATACACAAACATGATCTGCTACATTTTGTGAGTGACTTCCATATTTCTCTCTCTGAGTGTGGAAGGCATTTTGCCTTGAGAACCACCTTTAGGATTTTTTTTTTTTATAAGAAGTTTTTGAGTTATTACAAAAATCCAAGTCTACCAGAAAAAACTCTCACACACTGTGGTTGTTGCTGTGCACAAAGTTCTCCTGGTTCTGCTCCTTTCACTCAGCATCAGGTCATATAAGTCCTTCCAGGCCTCTCTGAAGTCTTCTTGTTCATCATTTCTTATGGCACAATAGCACTCCATTACATTCATATACCATAATTTATTCAGCCATTCCCCAATTGATGGACATCCCCTTGACTTCCAGTTTTTGGCAACTACATAGAGTGCTGCTATAAATATTTTTGTACATGTGGGACCCTTTCCCATTTTTATGATCTCTTGGGGATATAGTCCTAGTAGCGATATTGCTGGGTCAAAGGGTATGTACATTTTTGTAGCCCTTTGGGCATAGTTCCAAATTGCTCTCCAGAATGGTTGGATGCGCTCGCAGCTCCACCAACAATGAATTAGTGTTCCAACTCTCCCACATCCTCTCCAGCATTTATCAATTTCTTGTTCTGTCACGTTTGCCAATCTTATAGGTGTGATGTGGTACCTCAGAGTTGTTTTGATTTGCATCTCTCTAACCAATAGTGATTTAGAGCATTTTTTCATATGATTATAGATAGCTTTAATTTCTTCCTCTGAAAATTGCCTGTTCATATCCTTTGACCATTTCTGATTAGGAAATCTAAGAAAAAGTCATGGCAGGTCACTTTTTCCCCTACTCAGGTCAGCATAAGGAGACAGAGAGATCTGAGGACATTGAGAAAGGGATCTGACCAAGAGAACACTGGGGAGTAATCCTGCCCAAGATACAGGCTGTCTACCAGGGCAAGACAAGGTGCTGGACCTATACCAGACCACCCAAATAGAAAGAGGTGCCAACTGGAAATGGTCAAAGGATATGAATAGGCAAGTTTTGGAGGAAGAAATTAAAGCTATCTATAATCATATGAAAAAATGCTCTAAATCACTATTGGTTAGAGAGATGCAAATGAAAACAACTCTGAGGTACCACATCACACCTATAAGAGCAATTTGGAACTATGCCCAAAGGGCTACAAAAATGTGCATACCCTTTGACCCAGCAATATCGCTACTAGGACTATATCCCCAAGAGATCATAAAAATGGGAAAGGGTCCCACATGTACAAAAATATTTATAGCAGCACTCTATGTAGTTGCCAAAAACTGGAAGTCAAGGGGATGTCCATCAATTGGGGAATGGCTGAATAAATTATGGTATATGAATGTAATGGAGTGCTATTGTGCCATAAGAAATGATGAACAAGAAGACTTCAGAGAGGCCTGGAAGGACTTATATGACCTGATGCTGAGTGAAAGGAGCAGAACCAGGAGAACTTTATGCACAGCAACAACCACAGTGTGTGAGAGTTTTTTCTGGTAGACTTAGATTTTTGTAATAACACAAGAACTTCTGAAAAAAAAAAAAAATCCCAATGGTGGACCTCAAGGCAAAATGCCTTCCACACTCAGAGAGAGAAATATGGAAGTCACTCACATAATGTAGCAGATCATGTTTGTGTATGTGTATCTGTTTGTGTATCATGTTCTGAATTGTTATACAGATTCTTTCATTTATCTTAGTCTGACTACATAGCATGACTATAGTGAAAATATACTCAATAGGAAAGTATATGTAGAATCTATACAGAATTGTATGAAGTCGTGGGGAGGGAGGGAGGTAGTGGGGGGTGGGTGGGGAGGAATAAAATCGCAATTGTATGGCAGTGATTGTTAAACATTAAAAAAATTAAAAAATTAAAAAAAAAAAAAAAAGAAAATTGCCTGTTCATATCCTTTGACCATTTATCAATTGGGGAATGACTTGTATGATTATACATTTGGGTCACTTCTCTATATATTCTAGAAATGAGGCCTTTATCCCCGAGCTTAGCTGTAAAAATTCTTTCCCAATTTACTACATCCCTCCGGATTTTGGTTGCATTGGGTTTGGTTGTGCAAAAACTTCTCAGTTTCACGTAATCAAAGTTATCCATTTTACATTTCATAATGCTTTCTATCTCTCCTTTAGTAAATAATTCTTCCCTTCCCCATAGATCTGATAAATACACTATTCCTTTCTTCTCCAGTTTATTCATGGTATCAATCTTTATACCTAAATCATGTACCCATTTGGACTTTATTCTTGTGTACGGTGTCAGGTATGGGTCTATGCCTAATTTCCGCCACACTGTTATCCAGTTTTCCCAGCAATTTTTGTCAAACAATGAGTTCTTATCCCAGAAGCTGGGGTCCTTGGGTTTATCAAACAGAAGGTTGCTATATTCCTTGCCTACTGCATCTTGAGTGCCAAGTCTATTCCACTTGTCTACCTCTCTCTTTCTTAGCCAATACCAAGTGGTTTTGATAATTGCTGCTTTATAGTACAGTTTGAGGTCTGGTAGCGCTAGGCCACCTTCCCAAGCATTTCTTTTCATTAGTCTCTTTGATATTCTGGACCTTTTGTTTTTCCAAATGAATTTTGATATTATTTTGTCCAGCTCTAGAAAGTAATTGTCTGATAGTTTAATTGCTATGGCACTAAATAAGTATATTCATTTGGGTAGAATTGTCATTTTTATTATATTAGCACGGCCTATCCATGAGCAACTAATGTTTTTCCACTTATTAAATCTGACTTTATTTGTGCAAAAAGTGTCTTGTAATTGTGTTCATATAATCCCTGGGTTTGTTTTGGCAGGTAGACTCCTAAGTATTTTATACTGTCTACCCTAACTTTAAATGGGATTTCTCTTTCTATCTCTTGCTGTTGGACTTTGTTGCTAATATAGAGGAATGCAGAAGATTTGTGTGGGTTTATTTTGTACCCTGCAACTTTGCCAAAGTTGTTTATTAATCCAAGAAATTTTTTACTTGAATCTCTGGGATTCTCTAGGTAAATCATCATATCATCTGCAAAGAGTGATAACTTAGTTTCTTCTTTGGCTATTCTTATTCCTTGAATATCTTTATCTTGTCTAATTGCTACAGCTAACATTTCTAGTACCAGATTGAACAATAGTGGTGATAATGGACAACCTTGTTTCACCCCTGATCTTATTGGGAATGCATCTAGCTTATCCCCATTGCATATAATGCTTGCTGAAGGTTTTAGATAGATACTGCTTATTATTTTATGGAAAGTTCCCTTTATTCCTACGTTCTCCAATGTTTTTAGTAGGAATGGATGTTGTATTTTTTCAAAAGCTTTTTCTGCATCTATTGAGATAATCATGTGGTTTTTGTTAGCTTTGTTGTTGATGTGATCGATAATGCTAATAGTTTTCCTAATATTGAACCAGCCCCATAGTCCTGGTATGAATCCTACCTGATCATAATGTATTAATCTCGTGATAAGATGCTGTATTCGTTTTGCTAAAATCTTATTTAAAATTTTTGCATCTATATTCATTAGGGAAACTGGTCTATAATTTTCTTTCTCTGTTTTGTCTCTTCTTGGTTTGGGTATAAAAACCATATTTATATCATAGAAAGAATTTGGGAGGACTCCTTCTTCCCCAATTTTCAAAAATAGTGTATGAAGTATTGGAATTAACTGTTCTTTAAATGTTTGACAGAATTCACTTGTGAATCCATCTGGTCCTGGAGATTTTTTCCTAGGGATTTCATTGATGGCTTGTTCAATTTCTTTTTCCGAGATGGGGTTGTTTAAGTATTCAACTTCCTCTTCTGTTAATCTGGGCAATTTGTATTTTTTAAAATATTCATCCATCTCATTTAGATTATCGAATTTGTGGGCATAAAGTTGGGCAAAGTAGTTTCTAATTATTGTTTTAAATTCCTCCTCATTGGAGGTGAGTTCACCTCTTTCATTTTTAATATTAGTAATTTGATTTTCTTCTTTCTTTTTTTTAATCAGATTGACCAAAGGTTTATCAATTTTATTAATTTTTTCATAAAACCAACTATTGGGTTTTTTTTATTAATTCAATAGTTTTCTTAATTTCAATTTTATTAATCTCTCCTTTGGTTTTCAGTATTTCTAATTTGGTATTTACTTGGGGATTTTCAATTTGTTCTTTTTCTAGCTTTTTCAACTGCAAGCCTAAGTCATTGATCTCCTCTTTCTCTATTTTATTTATGTAAGCATTCAAAGATATAAAACTTCCCCTAATAACTGCTTTTGCAGTATCCCATAAGTTTTGGTATGTTGTCTCACTATTGTCATTCTCTTGAATGAAATTGTTGATTGTTTCTATGATTTCTTCTTTAACCCAAAACTTCTTTATAATTAGATTATTTAGTTTCCAATTGGTTTTTGGTTTCTCTTTCCATGGCCTTTTATTACATGTAATTTTTAATGCATTATGATCTGAAAAGGAGGCATTGATTATCTCTACCTTTCTGCACTGGATTGTGAGATTTTTATGTCCTAGTACATGGTCAATTTTTGTAAATGTTCCATGTACCGCTGAGAAAAAGGTATATTCCTTTCTATTCCCATTTAATTTTCTCCAAAGATCTATCATATCTACCTTATCCAGAGTTTTATTTACCTCCTTCACCTCTTTCTTGTTTATTTTGAGGTTGGATTTATCGAATTCAGAGAGGGGGAGGTTGAGGTCCCCCACTAGTTTAGTTTTGCTATCAATTTCTTCCTTCAACTCCCCCAACCTCTCCTCTAAGAATCTGGATGCTATACCACTTGGAGCATACATGTTTAGTAATGATATTGCTTCATTGTCTATGGTGTCTTTTAGCAGGATATAGTTTCCATCCTTATCTCTTTTGATTAGATCTATTTCTGCTTTTGCTTTGTCTGAGATTAGGATTGCTACTCCTGCCTTTCTTACATGAGCTGAAGCACAATATATTCTGCTCCATCCTTTGACCTTTATCCTATGTGTATCCTCCCGTTTCAAATGTGTTTCTTGTAAGCAGCATATTGTTGGATTATGGCTTTTAATCCATTCTGCTATCCATCTCCGTTTTATGGGAGAGTTCATTCCATTCACATTCACAGTTATGATTACAATCTGTGTATTTCCCTCCAATCTCTTTCCCACCATTTGTGCTTTTAGCTCTCCCGTCTCCCTTCCCCTCCTCAATAGTATTCACTTTTCTCCCCCTCCTCCTGCAGCCTTCCCCTCCTTCTTTTAACCCCCCTCCCTTTTACTCCCCTTTACTCTTATTGCTTCTTTCCTCCCTTTTAGCCACCTTCCCCTTTCTTCCCCCTTCCCCTCCTACTACCTATAGAGCTAGTTAGGATTATCTACTTAAGATTATTGTTCCCTCCTTTGAACAAATCAGATGAGAGTACCTCTTAAACAATGCTCATCTCCCTCCCCTCCTTCCCTCTACTATAGTTTTGTACTTCTTCCTGTGATATAATTTGCCATTTTCTGCTTCCCCCTTTTCACACCTTCTATTACAATCCCTTCTCATACTTAAATCATATTTTTGACATGGCATCATTTACTTTATGCCCGTTCCCTCTACATATATCCCTTTTATCATAATAGCTGCACAGTTCTCAAGATTAACAGGTATCATCTTCCCTTATAGGGAGGTAAACAGTTTGCCCTAATTGAGTAGCAAGTTTTTGTTTTTGTTTTTTCCCCTCTGTTTACCTTTTTATGATTCTCTGGAGACCTGCATTTGAAGATCAAATTGTCTACTGAGTTCTGGTGTTTTGGTAAGGAAGCTCTAGAAATCCCTTATTTCATTGAATGACTTTCTCCTTGCCTGAAATGTTATGCTGAACTTTGCTGGGTAGTTGATCCTTGGTTGAAGTCCCAACTCCTTTGCCTTACAGAATATTGGGTTCCAATTCTTTTGATCTTTTAATGTAGAAGCTGCAAGGTCCTGTGTGATCCTGACTGTGTGTCCTTGATATTTGAATTGTTTCTTTCTAGCTGCCTGTAGTATTTTCTCCTTCACTTGATAGCTCTGGAATTTGGCAACTATATTTCTTGGGGTTTTGAGTTTGGGATCCCTTTTGGGAGGGGAACGGTGGATTCTTTCGATGACTATTTTGCCCTCTGAGTCTAGTACTTCTGGGCAGTTTTCCTTGATGATTTCCTGGAAGATATTGTCCAGACTCTTTTCTTCATCATGGGTTTCTGGCAGGCCAAAAATTCTTAAATTTTCTCTCCTGGATCTATTTTCCAGGTCAGTTGTTTTTCCAATTAAATATTTTACATTTTCTTCTATCTTTTCATTCTTTAGATTTTGTTTGACTGATTCTTGTTGCCTCATTGAGTCATTAGTTTCTACTTGCCCAATTCTAATCTTCATCGTATTGTTTTCTTCAGTTAGCTTTTGCATCTCCTTTTCCATCTGACCAATTTTTCCCTTTAAGGAGCTATTTTCTCCATTTAATTTTTGTACTTCTTTTTCCATTCGACCAATTTTCCCAGTTAGGTTTTGGGTTTCCTTTTCCATCTGATCAATTTTCCAAATTAGGTTTTGGGTTTCCTTTTCCATTTGATTAACGCTTCCTTTTAGGGAATTATTCTCTCCAGTTAATTTTTGAACTTCCTTTTCCATTTCTTCAATTTTCCTTTTCAGAGTGATGTTCTCATCAGTGAATTCTTTTTTTATAATTTTAAAAATCATTGGCCAGTTTTTCTTTTATATCCTTCTTCAGATGTTCCAGGTAATCTAGTTGTGCTTGCGAGAAATTCATAGTCCCATCTGAGGTTTCAGATGGAAGTACAGTCTCAGCTCTGACCTCTTTGGTGTTTGTGTTTTGGTCCTTATCCCCATAGAAAGATTCTATGGTTTTTTCACTTTTCGTCCGCTTTTTCCGATTCATGATATTGGCTGAGTGTTGTAGCTTCTGGTTCTTTCAGTCAGAAGGTACAGATCTTTAAGTTTCTGAAAGGGATATTCTTCATTTGAGCTTTCACCCTGATCGAGAAGGCAAAAATCAGAACAAAGAGAATGATTTTTACTTTTTTTAAATTTTAATATATAATTTATTTATTTTTCAGTTTTCAACATTTACTTCCATAATAATTTGAGTTCCAAATTTTTTCTCTATCTCTTCCTTGCACCCCACCCCAGGACAGCATGCATCCCATCAGCCCCTCCCCCAAATCTGTCCTCCCTTCTATCTGCCCCTTTCTTCTATCCCCCTCCCCTCTATTTCCCTGTAGGGCAAAATGGATATCTATACCCAATTGCCTGTACATCTTGTTTCCCAGTTGCATGCAAAAACAATTTTTAATGTGCATTTTTAAGGCTTTGAGTTCCGTATTTTCTCCCTTCCTCTCTACCCACCCACACTCATTGAGCAAGCAAGCAATTCAATATGGGTCATATATGTGTAACTATGCAAAACATTTCCATAACAGTCATGTTACAAAAGACTAACTACATTTTCCTCTGCCCTGCCCTTCCTTCCATTTATTCCATTCTCTCCCTTGATCTATCCCCCTACAGTAGGGTTTGCTTCTGATTATCTCTTTCCCCAATTTGCTGTCTTTTCTATTATCTTCCCTCTCCTATCCCCTTCCCCCATGCCTGTCAGCAGGGTAAAATAGATTTCCATATCCAATTGAGTGTGCATTATTCTATTCTTAAAACAAATTCCAGGGCAGAGCCAAGATGGCGGAGTAGAAAGACGCACATACGCTAGCTCCGAACCCACAGTCCATAAAATATCTGTAAAAAAGAACTCCCAGTGAATTCTGGAGCAGCAGAAGCCACAGAACAATGAAGCGGAGGGGATTTCTGCTCCAGAGAGCCTGAAAACCTCTCAAGAAAGGTCCCTCGCGCCCCGGACCAGAGAAGAGCCCAGCCCTGCCTTGGCCACATGGAGCCGAAAAGAGTGGGTCCCAGCAGGCTTCAGGGAAGGAATCTCCAGCGGCCGCATGGGTCCCCCCACCCACAGGTGACAAGGGTTGGTGAGAGGGTCTCTTTGCTGGGTCGAGAGGGGAGTGGGGTGCCCCCATAACTCAGGCCCCCTTGGGAGGCAGCAGTGGAGGCAGGAGAAGAAGGGGGCTCCCCAAGCAGGCAGGAGCCCAGATCCATTGTTGAAGGTCTCTGCATAAACCCCCTGAGGGAACTGAGCCTGAGAGGCGGCCCTACCCCCACCTTAGCACCTGAACTTAATCTCACACTGAATAGCAGCCCTGTCCCCGCCAAAAGCCCTGAGGCTGGGGAGCAGCATTTGAATCTCAGACCCCAAGCACTGGCTGGGCAGACCTGGACACGAAGTGGGTGTGAAGAGAATATTCAGAAGGCAAGTCACTGGCTGGGAAAATGCCCAGAAGAGGGAAAAGAAATAAGACTATAGAAGGTTACTTTCTTAGTGAACAGGTATTTCCTCCCTTCCTTTCTGATGAGGAAGAACAATGCTTACCATCAGGGAAACACACAGAAGTCAAGCCGTCTGTATCCCAGCCCACTCAATGGTCTCAGGCCATGGAAGAACTCAAAAAGGATTTTGAAAATCAAGTAAGACAGGTGAAGGAAAAACTGGGAAGAGAAATGAGTGACATGCAAGTAAAGCATGAAAAACAAGTAAACACCCTGCTAAAGGAGACCCAAAAAAATGCTGAAGAAAATAACACCTTGAAAAATAGGCTAACTCAATTGGCAAAAGAGGTTCAAGAAGCCAATGAGGAGAAGAATGCTTTCAAAAGTAGAATTAGCCAAATGGAAAAGGAGATTCAAAAGCTCAGTGAAGAAAATAGTTCCTTCAAAATTAGAATGGAACAGATGGAGGCTAATGACTTTATGAGAAACCAAGAAATCACAAAACAAACCCAAAAGAATGACAAAATGGAAGATAATGGGAAATATCTCATTGGAAAAACAACTAATCTGGAGAATAGACCCAGGAGAGACAATTTAAAAATTATGGGACTACCTGAAAGCCATGATAAAAAAAAGAGCCTAGACATCATCTTTCATGAAATTATCAAGGAAAACTGCCCTGAGATTCTAGAACCAGAGGGCAAAATAAGTATTCAAGGAATCCACACATCACCCCCTGAAAGAGATTCAAAAAGAGAAACTCCTAGGAACATTGTGGCCAAATTCCAGAGTTCCCAGGTCAAGGAGAAAATATTGCAAGCCGCTAGAAAGAAACAGTTCAAGTCCTGTGGAAATACAATCAGGATAACACAAGATCTAGCAGCTTCTACATTAAGGGATCAAAGGGCATGGAATAGGATATTCCAGAAGTCAAAGGAACTAGAACTAAAACCAAGAATCACCTACCCAGTAAAACTGAGTATAATACTTTAGGGGAAAAATTGGACTTTCAATGAAATAGAGGACTTTCAAGCATTCTTGATGAAAAGACCAGAGCTGAAAAGAAAATTTGACTTTCAAACACAAGAATGAAGAGAAGCATGAAAAGGTAAACAGCAAAGAGAAGTCATAAGGGACTTACTAAAGTTGAATTGTTTACATTCCTACATGGAAAGACAATATTTGTAACTCTTGAAACTTTTCAGTATCTGGGTACTGGGTGGGATTACACACGCACACATGCACACACACACGCACATAGAGACAGAGTGCACAGAGTGAATTGAAGAGGATGGGATCATATCTTCAAAAAATGAAATCAAGCAGTGAGAGAGAAATATATTGGGAGGAGAAAGGGAGAAATGGAATGGGGCAAATTATCTCATAAAAGAGGCAAGCAAAAGACTTTTTAGTGGAGGGATAAAGAGGGGAGGTGAGAGAAAAACATGAGGTTTACTCTCATCACATTCCACTAAAGGAAGGAATAAAATGCACACTCATTTTGGTATGAAAACCTATCTTACAATACAGGAAAGTGGGGGATAAGTGAATAAGCAGGGTGGAGGGGATAATGGAAGGGAGGGCATGGGGAGGAGGGAGCAGTCTGAGGTCGACACTCATGGGGAGGGACAGGATCAAAAGAGAGAATAGAAGCAATGGGGGACAGGGTAGGATGGAGGGAAATCTAGTTAGTCTTATACAACACAACTATTATGGAAGTCATTTGCAAAACTACACAGATATGGCCTATATTGAATTGCTTGCCTCCCAAAGGGAAGGGGTGGGGAGGGAGGGAGGAAAAGAAGTTGGAACTCAGAGTTTTAGGAACAACTGTCGAGTACTGTTCTTGCCACTAGGAAATAAGAAATACAGGTAAAGGGGTATAGAAAGTTATTTGGCCCTACAGGACAAAAGAGAAGATGGAGACAAGGGCAGAGAGGGATGATAGAAAAGAGAGCAGATTGGTGATAGGGGCAATTAGAATGCTCGGTGTTTTGGGGTGGGGGGAGGGGACAACAGGGGATAAAATTTGGAACCCAAAATTTTGTGAAAATGAATGTTAAAAGTTAAATAAATAAATAAAGAAGGAGGAAAAAAAAACAAATCCCATGAGAACCAGGATAACATACCCTTTCATCTCCCCTCTCTTCCACTCCATTGGAAAAGCTCTTTCTTGCTTCTTTTATGTAAGATGATTTGCTACAATTCATCTCTCCTTTTCTCTTTCTACTAATACATTCCAATATATTGATTGAGGTAAATTGTATTTGACTAATTTCTGGTCTTCTTATGAAGGCTTGAAATCCTTCAATTTCATTGAATGACCATTTTATCCCTTGATGTATTATGTTTAATTTGGCCATATCAGCAGTTCTTGTCTGTAGTCCAAGTACCTTTGCCCTCCAGAATATCATGTTCTGTGATCTCTGATCCTTTAATGTTGCAGCTTCCAGGTCTTGTATGGTACTGATTGTGGCTCTGATATTTTAATTGTTTCTTTCTGGCCACTTATATTAACATTTCTTGAGTTGATAGCTCTGAAATTTGGCTACACTGTTCTTTGGGGCTTTTTATTTTGAGATCTCTTTCCCAAGGTGATTGGTGGATTCTTTCAGTGCTTATCTTGCCCTCTGGTTCAAGGATATGGGGGTAGTTTTCCTTGATAATTTCTTGAAAGATGCTGTCCAGGTTCCCTTTCTGATTATGACTTTCGGGTAGTCTAGTGATTCTTATATTTTCTGTTCTGGATCGATCTTCCAGGTCAGTGGTCTTTCCCATGAGGTATTTTACAAATTACCTTTTATTTTTTCACTCTTTTGAATGATTCACTTTGAATGAATTGATTCACTTGTGCTAATTATTGGAACTGAAGTCTGCTGGTTCCCCTGGCTATGCTAAGGCATATGGAGGATCCTGATGTTGATGTTTGCCTGTTCCACCATAATGTGGATCAGGATATCCCACTAGTTTACTGAGGTGATACTTGCTGCTGCCTTGCTGGGACGCTTCCTGTCCTGGGCTGTGCTCTCCTTTCACTCAAGTGAGATTGACTTTTCTTGCTAATCTAAGTTTCTTGGGATAAAAGGTTGTTTCTCCATCTTTTTTGCTGATTCTGTTTTTCCAGGATTTGTCTTGGGGCTTTATTTTATGATTGTTTGGAGGTGAGTATGAGAAAGTTGCAGTAGTTTACTGCTCACTCTGCCATCTTCGGTCCAGGTACAGAGACCTGTATTATGATTTAGAATATTTTTGTGCAATTATTGATAGATTGATTTCCTTTTCTGAAGACTGCTTATTCAAATCATTTGACCATTTATCAATCTGGGTGTGGCTCTTATTTTTTTATAAATTTAATTTAATACCCTGTGTATCTGAGAAATGATACTTGACCTCTTGTCTCTCATTTTCTAGTTTAATAAAATAATTGTTTGGGATTTCATTGATATTATACTGAATGGGTAATTTAATTTAGATGGTCTCATCATTTTGATTATATTGACTTGGTATAGCCATGAATAATTACTATAAATGTTTTGACCTATTTTTATTTTTGTGAAAATTGTTTTGAAATTATGTTCATATAGTTCCTATGGGTGTCTTGGCAAGTAGACTTGCAAGTACTTTATGCTTTTTATTTCTATTTCTTCCTGCTGGGTTTTGTTGGTAATATATAGAACTAGTGAGAGATAATTCATATGGGTTTATTTTTAATCCTACTACTTTGCTAAAGCTGTTTATTGTTTTGACTACTTTATTGGTTGACTCTCTAGAGTTCTCTAATATACTATGATATCATTTATATAAACTGATAGTTTTGCTTCCTTGATGCCTATTCTAATTCCTTACGTTTCTTTTTCTTTTCTTATTGCTATAGCTAGCATTTCTTGTACAATATTGAATAGTAATGATGATAATAAACATCCTTGTTTCACTGTTGATCTTATTGGTAAGGTTTCTGGTTTCTCCCCACTATAGATAATGCTTGTACATGTTTTAGATAGATAGTACTTATCATTTTAAGGAAGTTCCATTTATCCCATTCTATCTAGTGTTTTTAATAGGAATGAATATTGTATTTTGTCAAAAATTTTTCAGCATCTACTGATATAACCACATGATCTTTTATTATCTATGTACTGTTATAGTCAGTTATGCTTATAGTTTTCCTAAAACTGTCTTTGTATTACTGTTGTTAATCCAGTCTTGTTATTTTCTCTCTGATCTTTTGTGATATATTGCTCTAATGTCTTTGCTGGTATTTTATTTGAAATATTTGCTTCAATCTTTATTAAGGATATTGAGTTTTCTTTCTCTGTTTTTGCCCTACATGATTTGGGTACTAAACCATATTTGTCTCAAAAAAAATTTGGTAGAACTCCTTTACCTATTTTAATAAATAGTCCATTATTATGGAAAGCAATTGTCCTTTAAATTTTGGATGGAATTTGCTTCTAAATCTATATAGTTCTTAGATGATTTTTTTCCTGAGAACTCATTTATGGCTTGTTCAATTTCCTTTTCTAGGCTAAGGTTGCTTAAGAATTTTATTTCCTGTTCCGTTAACCTGGATGATTTCTATTTTTGTAAGTATTCATCCATTTCAATTTATCAGATTTATTGGCATAATATTATGTAAAATATCTCCTACTAATTGCTTTAATTTCATTTTCACTGGTTGTACATTCATTATTTTTCTTTTAGATATTGGTATTTTATTTTTCTACTTTCTTTTTTGAAAAAAGGATGTTAGACAATGGTTTAGCTATTCTATTGGTCTATTTAAAATATTTTTCTAATTTTATTTATTCTTTCAATATATTTGAATTCCTTTCAATTATATTTATTTCTCCTATGATTTTCAAGATTTCTCATTTCGTGTTTATTTTAGGATTTTTCCATTTTTCTTTTTCAGGTTTTTTTTTAAGTTGCATTCCAATTTTTTAATCCTATATTTCCCTTTTATGAATGCAAAATTTCACCTATGTATTGAGTTGGCTGCTTCCCACAAATTTGGTATGTTGTCTCACTGTTGTCATTAACTTTAATGAAATTATTTATTGCTTTTATGATCAGCTCCTTGGCCTACTCATTCTTCAAGGTTAGATTATTTGGTTCCAATTAGTCTTAATCTAAATATCTGAAGTCTTTTATTAAATGTAATTTTTATTGCATTGTGGTCTGAAAATGGTGCATTTAATATTTTTGCTTTTTTGCATTTGCATGTTCTTGTGGAGTTTTTATGCCTGTGGTCAATTTTTGTGAAGGTGTCATTAAACTGAGAAATAATAGGTATATTCCCTTCTATTTTCATTCAATGTTCCCCAGAGGTCTATTATACCTAACTTTTCTAAAATTCTGTTCATCTCTTTAAGTTCTTTATTTTATTTTAGAGTTATCTGGATCTGAAAATGCTAAACAGAGATCCTTCAGTAATATAGTTTTACTGTGTATTCTTCCTGTAACTCATTTAGTTTTTCCATCAGGAATTTTAATGCTCTGCCATTTATTGTATATATACACACATATATTTGTGTGTATGCATATATATGTATATATATATATATATGTTATATATATATATATATATATATTCAGTACTTTATTCATTGTCAGTGATAACTTTTAGAAAAATATAGTTTTTCCTAAATATCTTTTTTTTAATCAGGTCTATTTTTGCTTTTGCTTTATCTGAGATGATTATTTTTTTTTTATTTTTGCTTCAGGTGAAGCAAAATAGAATGTGCTTCCACACATTATTTTAATTATATGTGTGTCTTTCTGTTCTAATCATGTTTCTTGTAAGCAACATATTCCTGGGCTCTGATTTCTAATCTATTCTGCTATCCTCTTCCATTTCGTGAGTGATTTCATGCCATACACAGTTATAATTACTACTATCCTCCATCCTATTCTCTATAGCTTTCTATTTTTTTACCCTGTCCTTTCCACAAAATCTGTTTTACTTCTTGCCACTTGGTCCCTTAATCTACTATCAGTCTCAATCCATACTTTCCCTTTAACCCCCATTCCCTCCTATTTATATTTTATACTATTTACATCCCCTCCTACTTATATTTTGTACTCCTCTGTATGTGCATATATATTCTTCCCTCCCTGAACCAGTGCAAATGAGAGTTAGGTTAAGAATCCACTTCCACTATCCATTTTCCTCTCCATTTCAAAATTCTCCCTTGTATGTCTCTTTTATAGAAATAACACCCAATTCTTCCTCTCCCTCCCCCTTTCTTTGAATATTTCCCTCTTTCTCTCTCTTCCCTTCTTTTGAGATCATCCAAACATAAGAAACATACATCCAAGCTTTCTTTCTAAGTAGACTTCTTCTAATTGCTCTAATGATGATCAAGTTTTGAGTAGTAAATTACGTCATGTTCCCATAAAGGAATGTAAAACATTTAACTTTATTGAGTCCCTTTTGCTTTATTAGTCATATTGCTGTTTCACTTTTCTTGAATCTTTTGTTTGACTGTTGAAATTTCAATTCAGCTCTGCTCTTTTCATTAGAAATGCTTCGAAGTCTTCTATTTCATTGAATTCTTCTATTTCATTAAATATCAATTCCTCTCTGAAGGATTATACCCAATTTTACTGACTAGCTTATTTTTTTTTATTGTAATCCTAGTTCTTTTGCCTCTATGTAATGGTAATTTAAATCTTTCATATTCATTAATAGGCCCATGTCACATGACAGGGTAACATGGAAGCCTGAATTATGTGAGTCTGAGTCACATGGAGCCTGTGGTGGAAGGAATTTGCTGAATGGGTGGAACAGGAAGAGGTGGAGCTGAAGCAAAGCTGAAAGGAAGTTAGTCTTGAGAGCAGTCAGAGCTAGGAAGGATGCAGGTGGCTGGTTAGTGTGAGTGAAAGAGCTGATTTGTGATTTTGTTTAAGAGAGCCTGGTTGTGATTTGTTTAACAGGCCTGGTTTGTGGGAAGCCTAATGGGGGAAAGCTTAGGTATGATATTGTTCTCTGCTTTGTTATTGTGTATAGATTTTTGTTACTATAATGGATTGGACATTCTGGTGTCTAAATAAATGTTTTGGTTCTGGTTTCATGTGGAGAGTCTGTGTTATTTTGTGATTCAGAATTGTGCCAAGATATTCATGGCCATGGTAGGTGCTGCGAATATAGCATTGGTGATACACTCCAGAATGTCATATTCCAAACTCTCTGCTCTTTTAACATGGACAGTGCTGAATCTTGTGTGATCCTGACTCTGGATTCACAATGTTTGAATTATTTCTTTTTTCAATATTTTCTCTTGATCTGTGAGGTATGGAATTTGACTATAATATTCCTGGAAGTTGTCATTTTGGTATTTGTTTTCAGGAAACAATAAGTTGACTCTTTCAATTTCTACTTTGTCCTCTGGTTCTAAGATATCTGAAAAGATTTCCTGTATGATTTTTCGAAAGATGATATCTAGGCTCTTTTTTTTCATGGATTTCTGTTAGTCCATTAATTCTTAAATTGCTTCTTTTTTATTTATTTTCCAGATCAACTTTGATTCTGATTAGATATTTCACATACTCTATTTTTCCAAGCTTTTGACTTGATGTCTGATTTTTAAGGGTAGGTAGGTGTTACAACAGATAGAGCTCCAGGTCTGGAATCAGGAATACTCATCTTCCTGATTTCATGTCCAATCCTAGACATTTAATAGTTGTATGACAACACGCAATTCACTGAACCTTGTTTGTCTCAGTTTCTTAACTTGTAAAATGTACTTGAGAAGTAAATAGCAAACCATGCCAGTTTCTTTGCCATGCAAACCCCAAATGAGTTCATGAAGAGTCAGACATAACTAAAATTGATTGAATGATTATGACAATTTTTTAAAGTCTTTCCGTTGTTGAGAGTTTATGCCTCCTTTAGCTTTAGTCCTTCTCTGAGTGACAGAAAATGAGGAAAAGGGAATAAGTGGGAGTTCATAATGAATGGTCTCATTTTTTTTTTCTGTAAAATATGAGGAAAGTTTGTCAAAAACAAATCCTGGAAAAGAGATGTAAAGTTCAAGCAAATTGACAGCGTTTTAAAGTGTTTTGTGTAATGTCTTTCAAGCAGAAGTGAGAAGATATTAATAGATAAAAAGAAAAATAGCAGTGAAAGCAGACAGATGAAATGACTGATTGGGAAAAGTGGTATGTTACATATATTTTTTTGCAAATAAGCAAGCCCATTATTGCAAGCTTATTTCATCTTACTTGTAAACAATATCTACAAGCACCTTAGAATCATGGGTTCATAAAATATATATGGATGTATCTTGTTTATTGTGTTTTACTTTATTGCACTTTGCAGATATTTTGTTTTACAAATTAAAGATGTGTTACAAACCTGCCTTATCTGTTGACTCCATTTTTTTCAAGCAGTATAAACTCACATCATTGTCTCTGTGTCACATTTTGGTAATTCTCATAGTATTTCAAACTTTTTCCTTACTATTATATCTGTTATGGTGATTTCAGGTCAGTGATGTTTGATACTCCTAATTATTTTAGGGAGCCACAAATGCCATGTAAGATGACAAACTTAATAGACAGATTGTGTGTGTGTTCTGATTGGCTCCTCCCCATCTTTCTCTCTCTCCCTCCTCAGTGATTTGATATACTAAAAGTTTGAAAGACATCATTTCTGAGTAACTGTTTTATTAATAATATTTCATTTTTATTATAAAAAGAGATCAGTGGCACTCTCAAATGCCAAAGACCCCTCATGGAAGTGGACTCACTGTTTCTATGTCTTTGGAAGAGTGGATATTCCTGATGTTGGCAATGAACCTTGGTTGGTTTACAAATAATGAGAGGGAATGAATATGAAAACGAAGGGCTAGGCCAGTTGTAATGAACTTTATTATGTCATTTACTTCTTAATTACCCCTAGCCTTGGGCAGCCTAATAAAATAATTTATCCCCTTTCATACCTGAATGGATGAAAATGTGCAGGAATTCACCTAGATAACATGGTGTAGGTAGGATGAACTTTTGACAGAGATTAGTAATGACCTTCAAAGGCAGGGCTTCAAACAATGAATTAGGACAGGGAAAAAGCCTGGATCTCCCTGATAATAGGTTATTACTAATCATTTCTCTCAGCATTCCCATTCCATGTGACAAAACAATAATGAAATTTGACTTTGGAGAGTAAAAGGAAGTATAAAAGGGGGAACTTTTGGAGGTCTGTGTGGATTGAGATTTGGTAGTGGAACAGAAGACATGGGAACTCTTGGAGGGGTGACCAAGAGGTTGGAAAAGAAGATAAGTGAACAGGGATGGGATAAAAAGAGAAGCTGAGAAAGAAAATAGTGACTATAAATTAGACAGGGAAATTCACATAGTAATTATAATTTCGAACATGAATGACATGTTTATAGCAGCTCTCTTTGTGGTGGCAAAGAACTAGAAATTTCAGGGATTCCCATCAATTGGAGAATGACTGAACAAGCTGTGATGCATAGTTGAAATGGAATACTACTGTGCTATAAGAAATGATAAGCTCTATGATATTAGCTCAAAAACTTTGAGCAACTAAGTCATTTTGACTATTATAAATACACAAATTTAAAATAAGGGACACATGAAGACACTATCTGCATCCAGAAAAAGAATTGACATATAAAAGTATGTATAGGATAATTTTACATATATATGTACGTGTGTGCATATATAGGTGTTTATGTGTGTAGTGTGTGTGTGTATTTGTGTCTAATGACAGCCATTTTTAGGGCAGGGTGAAGGGAAGAAAAAAGGGTAGAAAGAAGTAGCTAGGAAGTAAGCATGTGGTAAAGGAAATCATTCTGTTAAGGGAAGCAAAAGTTGCTAGTGAAATGTGGAAAAATAAAACAAATTTTGAAAAAGCAAAAAAAAATTCTTGAACTAGATTCAGTTAGCCTGAGTTCAAATCCCTGGTCTGACATGGGCCAAACCAGGTTGAGAGTAGCCACAGGTTCTCAACTCCTTGAGTTAGGGGGGTGTCTACCCCAAACATATGAAGACTTCCTCTGGTGGAATGGGTAGATGAGAATAATTTGTTCCAACGACCATGAAGGCAGTTGAAGCAGGAGATGTGGAGTACTTAGAGCTTGGTTAGGCACTGAAGACACCAAGGTCATCCAATGCATCCTGAACCATTACCACCTGTCCTGACTCTGTCCTGCCACTGGACCATGATGACTTTGGAGGAGAGAGTGAGGCTGATGACTTCGTGCAACTCTGCCTCAGTTAAATTCAATTTATGCATGAATCAAAAGACATCACCCATACCACTTCACTATTATGCCTCAAAATCCTATGGCGACAGGCATATGATGAAGCAGCGTGTGTGGATACACTGGGAGCTGTAGTCATAACCCTGAGCACAGGTAACCCAGGCCATAGGGTCATTTCTCACTGGAAGCAACAGTGCGACTCAGCACCCCCTGGGTGTCTGAGCAACCTTTTAAGGATTGCACTGCTCATCTCCTAGTGTGAGGAAGGGGCTAAAAAAGGTGCCCTGAACATTGTCTGCTTACCCAATCCTGGCTTGATTACCACTGCAGGCAGGGAATCCCACTATGCGGTGGAAAACAAAATAATGTACCAAACGTACAAAAGCATCTGCAAAGATGATTCCACTCACCATCAGCACATGGAACATGTGCACACTAATAGACAACACAAAATCCAGTAGGCCTGAAAAAACTGCTCTTGTTGCAAGAGAAATCAACAGGAATCACATCCAAATGGCAGCACTGAGTGAAACAAGATTGGCAAATGAAGGCCAGCTTACTGATGTTGGAGCTGGATACACCTTTTTCTGGAGTTGGCCCAGTGAAGGGGAGGGCCCTGAAGCTGACATGGGTTTTGCAATCAAAGCCAATCTAATTAGCAAGTTGGCATGCCTGCCAAAAGGAGTGAATGACAGGCTCATGACAATGTGAGCGCCACTCACAGGAAAACACCATGCCACCATCATCGGTGCCTATGCTCCCACCATGAAAAACCCTGATGATGTCAAATAAAAATTTTATGAAGACCTAGAGACCCTTATTGTCAATGTGCCAAAAGAGGACAAGCTTAAAATTCTGGGTGACTTTAGTACTAGAGTAGGCTCAGACTACCAGACTTGTCAGGGAGTCTTGGGAGGAATGGAGTTGGAAATAGCAACAGCAATGATCACTTATTGCTAGGGTTGGAAGCTCAATTCCATGTGGACAGTCTTGGGCGGGTAAAGGTGGGAACTTCTAAATCTTAGAGTTCTCACGAGACCCCCCAGGAAACGGCTGGGAATCGAGGTGAACCGAGCTATCTCGTGTATTTCCGCCTCTTCCCGTGAGAAACGTGATGGGAGAGAGCTCTCCCCGCCCTCGAGATTGTCCCGGATCTGGGCACACTATTGTTATCTAACAGCATGGTATTCAGATGCAAACTATGCTGCTGGAGAGTTTAGGTAGGATCAGGAAAGCCTGAAAGTTCTCTTGGGCAGAGGGGCACGGAGCGGACAGGACAACAAGGCTCCGCTTTTCCTCTCTCCTCTCTCTCCTCCCCCTCTCTCCCCGCTTATACTTCTACTTCCAATCTCTTATTGTAAGATCTTTGCCTCCTTGGGAGATTCTTCATTCCCTCCTAAGGAAGAATTCCCCTGCACTTGTAACTAGGCCCTGAAATAAAGCTCAACCCTTGTTCGACTCTGGAACGTCCTTTCTCTCATACGAGCATCCGGTTTGGCCAACCGAAGACTTCGGGAGGTGAGGTAAGAAGACTCGGGTAGCCCTCAGGCCTCTAGGCCTGGCAACTTACTGCTGAAGACTTGTGCATCACATGACCTTCTCATCACTAACACTGTCTTCCACTTACCTAAACACAATAAAACTTCATGGATTCACCCTTGCAGCAAACATTGGTATCAGATAGACTATGTGATTGTAAGGAGAAGTGATAGATAAGATGTGAGAGTGACAAAGGCAATGTGTGGTGCAGAGAACTGAAATGATCATAGACTTATCCTTTCCAAGCTAAATATTTGCATTTATCAAAAGTGCCACCCCCAAGGCAAAATGACTAACAGAAGATTTAATGTCAACAGATTAAAGCTCTTCTCTGAGCATGAAGACTTTGTTGCTGACTTGGAGGGAAAGTTGAGCCAACACGCAGTTGGCAACAGTGGAGCTGAAAAGGAGCAGGCAGCTTCAGAGGTTTGGTGTACAGCACTACATTTGCTCATTTGGGTCAGAACACTTGCAAACACCAAAACTGGTTTGATGAAAATGGTGGGGAAATTCAGAAGCTGCTAAATGAAAAAGGAAAACTACACAGAATTTACCAGCAGGATAGTTCATCCACCTCTAAAAAGGCAGCATTTAATTCCATCAAAAGTAAAGTACAAGCAAAGCTTTGAGAGATGCAGGATTCCTGGCTCAGTAAGAAGGTAGATGAAATTCAATTTTATGCTGATAGTAACAATTCAAAGCGATTTTGTGATTCCCTGAAAGCTACTTATGGACCAAAAACCTATGGTGCATCACAGCTACTCAGTGTTAATGGAGCCACATTGATTAGTGATAAGGATATGATGCTACAGAGATGGGCTGAACATTTCCATAGTGTTCTTAACAGACCATCATCAAGAAATACTGAGGCTATTGACAGTTTACCTCCATTTGAAGTCAATCCCACCTTAGCTGAACTTTCAACTGAAAAAGAGGTTTTGAGTGCCATTTGGCCCTTTTCATGTGGCAAAGCACCTGATGCTGATTCTATCCCAGCTGAGATTTACAAGGTAAGGGGATAATTGCTCATACAAAAACTGACTGAAATTTTCCAGGTCATGTGGCAAGAGGAAGTCATCCCCCAAGAGTTCAAGGATGACTCCATTGTTCATCTCTGTAAGGGTAAAAGGAATAGATTGTCCTGTGACAACCAAAGGAGGATCTCTTTCTTAGTCATTGTTGGCAAAGTTCTTGCTAGAGTCCTCCTTAATAGGCTGATCCTTCACCTGGAAGATGGTTATATACCTGAGAACCAATGAGACTTCAGAAAGGGCCAAAGAACAGTCGATATGGTGTTTGCTGCCTGACAACTCCAGGAGAAATGCCAGGAGCAGAACAGAGGTCTGTACACAATGTTTGTAGATCTGACTGAGGCCTTTGACACTGTTAGTCATGAGCGCTTATGGAAAATTATGTCAAAATTTGTTTCCCTGGAGAAGTTCAGTATTGTACATCAATTTCATGAAGGCACATTTGCCTGAGTTCTGGATAATGAACAATGCTCTCATGCCTTCCTAGTCACGAATGGAAGGCTGTATGCTTGCTCTCACACTTTTTAGCATGATGTTTTCAGCCATGTTGACAAATGCTTTAAATGAGCAAGAACATAGCATCAAGGTCAACTACCATACTGATGGTAAGTTCTTCAATTTGATAAGGCTACAAGCCATGAACAAAGTGGAGGGAATGCTGATGCACGATTTTCTGTTTGCAGATGATTGTGCACTCAATGCAGTCTCTGAAGCTGAGATGCAACAAAGTATGGATCAATTCTCTGCTGCCTGTGTCAATTTTGACCTAATAATTAACACCAAGAAAATACAGGTGCTCCATCAGTCACCTCCACATCATCCACATGTCAGTTACAACAAATGGAGAAGTTTTGAACGCTGTGGATAAGTTCACTTACCTTGATCGTGTACTTTTCAGGGATGTACACATTGACAATGAGATTGATACATGCATTGCCAGAGTTAGGATGGTGTTTGGGAGGCTCCAAAGAAAAGTTTGGGAGAAAAGAGGCATTAGACTGACTCTCAAAATGAAGGTAAAGAGACATTGTGCTGACCTCATTGTTATATGCTTGTGAAACATGGATAGTTTACCAGCACCATGCCAAGAAACTGAATTGTTTCCATTTTGAACTGTCTTAGGAAGATTCTGAGGATCACCTGGCAGGATAAGGTACCAGACACGAAAGTCCTTGCTCCAGATGAACTGCCAAGTATTCAAACTATGCCTCAGAGAGCTCAACTCCAATGGGATGACCACGTTGTTTGAATGCAAAATGTATGCTTGCCAAAAAGACTATTTTATAGAGAACACCCATGGGGCAGGTGATCACATGGTGGCCAGAGGAATCAATAGAAGAACACTCTCAAGAACTTTGGATTTGACTGTGCAATATGGGAGACACTGGCACAGGACCACTCAGCATGGCATGCCCACAGAAGAAAAGATGCTGTGCCCTTTGAGCTAAGCAGAATTGAGACAGCACAAAGTAAACGCAGGATGCACAAATTTGGGATATCTACCCCAAATATTCACAAGGACTACCTGTGCCCAGCCTATGGTAGAGCATTCTGAGCTCATATTGGTCTGATCAGCCACAGTTAGACACACTGAAATTTCACTTTGTCATGGTGATGTCATTTTTGTCTTCTTCAAAGATGAAGGGACAGCAACCAACCAACTGACATTGGGCAAGTAATTTGTGTTCGCTATGTCCATAATCTGCTATCTCTAAAAAGAAAAGGGGTTGGTGGTACCAACATGGCAGTGTATGAAGAAGTACACCCAAGCTCTCTCCCACTATTTTCTTCCCCCACAACTTCTTTAAATATATTCAGAAACCACAATAAATCAAGTCCTAATGAGAACATCCAAGAAAAAATTTTCTAACACAGTTTAGAATAAGGACAGAGAGATATGTAGATAGTGGTGATGGGACCTAGTGAAACATTTCAGTGAAGGCAATATTTATTTACCAGGAGACCCAAATCCAGGAGACAGCACCCTAAACTTGTTAAGGGAGTAGTAGTAGGTGTGAACTAGTAGCTTTATTGCTCACTACCAAGGTCTGAATCACAGATCTAGGGTGAGATAAAGAGAGGATCTGTGGCTAGGAGTGACTATCCTGGGTAAGGGGTAAATTCCATGGAAAAGGGAAGTTCAGAAGTAAGTAGCAAGCAAATATTTGGCTCAGATCTTAGGAGTTGCATGAGTTCTCAGTTCAGGCTTCTGGAGTAGTGTGAAGCCTGCAGTAGAATAACCAGGATAAGAATCCTAGGTAAAAGGGTGGCTTGTGGCTGTCACTCTGAACCAGCAGAACTTTCCAATGAGATGATAGAGGCCGAGGTCAGTAGAATTCTACTAGAACTTCAAAAAGGGCAAGGCCATAGATGTGTTGCTCAGACATAAACTGAGGTCAGGTATTTTCTAAGGTCAGATTAGGATGGCAGCAAACAGAGTTGGCCCTGGATCAGACCCCTTTGGGAGGACAGAAAGCTTGCAGATCCCCAAAATGAACTGTTGCCTGGATCCTAAAATAACAAAAACAGGCAATACTCAAGGCAAACAGTATCAGCCCAGATTTTGCTCCGGAAATTCATCAAGTCCATTCCTAGCATCAAATCTGAAGTCAGGAAATGTACTAGAAGAATAAAAACAAAAACAAAGAATCTCATAAAGTGTGTTCAAGACACAAATGCAAAAGACTAAGTGGAAATCATCAATAAGCAAAGCCTTAAAGAGAAATAAATTTTAGCTATAAGTTCACTTAGAATTCCTAAAAGATATAAAGCAAGGGATTTTTAAAAAGAATTTTAAACATTTTTTATAAATGATGTTAGAAAAGTAAAGATAAAATTCAAAAAGAAATAAGAAATATGAAAGAAATAACTAGAAAGGAAACTAGTAGCTTGGGACAAGAGATATGAAAACTTTGTCCAAGAAACAAACTCCTAATAGCACCACAAGAATACATGAAATATCATCTCTTTGCCTCATTAAAGGGGCCATTCCCTTCTTAAACAGGCCAATTCAGTGAGAATCAATTGTTCACCTGATAGAAGCCCCAAATGAAAATGCCTCCAAGTTAAAATTCTAGAAGTGACCAGTAAGAAAGAAAGCATAGTTAGGATCAAATGATTTAGCATTTGCTATTATACTGAAGCAGAAAGTTTAGAATATAATACTCCAAAAAACTCTGACTTAAAACAAAAAAAGCATAAGAGCAAGACTAATCCATGTATTTGGTCACATTTAAAGAAGCATTTCTCATTCTACACCTGTATAGCATAATGTCTCTGTTAAAAGATGAGAAACATGATTCAGCAGTGGTCTGGGGTTATGATTGGTTTTCTAATTAATAGGAGTTTTAAAATCTTTTAAATCTTTATGATATTATAAATAAATTGTTTAAACATGATAAAATGTTCATATTCTATACTTTGTCCTGCATCAGTTGACAGAAATCTTTGCTATGTCTGAATCTAGACCTCAGTTTCATCCTTTAAAAATTAATTTGTACAATATGGCATAAAAGATTTTTTAATTCTATGATTTTATATTTTCATTCATTTCAGAAGCATTCATCAAGTACCTACTAGGTGTTAGGCTCTGTGGGGAAAAAAAAAACAAAAAATAGTCTTTTCTGAGTTATTGATGGATCCTTTCAATGCCTATTTTGCCTTCTGGTTCCAGGACATTGGGTCAGTTTTTTCCTTGATAATATTTTAAAAGATGCTGTCCAGATTCTCCTTTTGATTACAGCTTTCAGAGAGTCCAGTGATTCTGATATTGTCTCTCCTAGATCTATTTTCCAGGTCAGTTGATTTTCCCATGAGGCATTTTACATTTTCTTCCATTTTTTTCACTTTTAAATTTTTTTGATTGGTTCCTCATATCTCATAGAGTGATTAGCTTCCATTTTTTCAATTCTAACTTTTAAGGTATTATTTTCCTCTATTGACTTTTGTCCTTTCTTTTCCATTTGGCCAATAGAACTCTTTTTAAAAATATAGCCCCTTCTCTGTGGCAATTTATGTTCTACTGAGGTAAAATCAAAAATAGAGATAAGTAAACATAAAATCATATACATATATGTAAATGCATT
The DNA here is from genome assembly GCF_028372415.1 of Notamacropus eugenii. NCBI lineage: Eukaryota > Metazoa > Chordata > Mammalia > Diprotodontia > Macropodidae > Notamacropus > Notamacropus eugenii. The sequence continues at coordinate 349,653,311 of NC_092874.1, read as the reverse complement.
GATTCATAATGACAGGGATCTGTGCTATGTGTGCATGATGGAATGCAAGCTGATTTTCACTACATGACTGTATCTGCCCCTCTATCATCTTTGAAATCCACTTACTATCATAGAAATGTCCTACAGAAGGCTTATCTTGGCAGAGCCAAGATGGTAGAGTAAAAGTGGGGACTTGCTTGAGCTATCTCCCAAATCCCTCCAAATATCTGTAAAAATGGCTCTAAATAAATTCTAGAGCAGTGGGACTCATAAAATGACAGAGTGAAACAAATTTCCAGCCCAAGTCAACCTGGCAGGTGGACAGGAAAAGTCTGTTGCATCAGACTGAGATAGGAGCACAGTCAAACACAAAACACAATAGCACAGACCAGAACCCAGTAAACATGGAACAGGCCTTAAGGTACTGAATCACTGGTACCTGTGGTGGTTTCTAGACTTCACAACACAAAAATGCCAAAGATAACTTGGAAAGTCAATAAGAAAGGCCTGTTGTACCTGGGTGAGAGAAGCACATGTTTCATCCACAGATGGTGGGAGAATTGAGTGACTGATCAGAGGGGGACTGCAGAGATCTCTTTCCTGGCACTGAAGCTGTATTCATTTGCTTTTACCATGCTTTAATCTGGGTTGCAGTACTCGATGGAAGTCCTGGGAAAGGAGGAGCATTGGTATGGTGGAGCTTGCGAATTCCATTCTCAAGAGGGAATTCTCCTCACAGTTCCAAGGCAGAAAAGAGTGGTTGTGATCACTCACAGACAAGAACATAGGTCAGGAGAGGAGTAAACACCTCTCCTTTGATCATACCTAGGAAAAACTACAATTTGCAAGTTCCTAGAATTATCACTGAAAAGAGTTACACAAAAACCCTGAAGTTCGGGACAATACACTCTCCACGCTGGAAATAGAGTTAATAAAGAGTTAAAAAGCCAAGTAATTGGCTGGGAAAGGCAGCAAATTGCAGAAAAGAATTTCAACTATCGAATCTTACTTTGGTGACAAAGAATATCAAAATTTATAACCAGAAGGAGAAACAAAGTTAAAGCTCAATCATGCAAAGGCTCCAAGAAAAATATGAATTGGTCTCAGGCCATGGAAGGGCTCAAAAAGGATTTTAAAAATCACACAAAAAAAGAAGAGAAAAAATTGGGAAGAGAAATGACAGTGATGCAAGAAAATCCTGAAAAATGAGTCAACAGCTTCCTAAAGGAGAGTGTGTGTGTGTGGGGGGGGGGGGGGGGGGGGGGCTCAAAAAAAACACTGAAGAAAATAAAACCTTTAAAAATAGACTAACCCAAATGGCAAAAATGCTCTAGAAAGAAAATGAGGAGAAGAAGGTCTTAAAAAGAAGAATTGGCCAAATGGAAAAGGAGATCTAAAGGCTCACTGAAGAAAATAATCCCTTCAAAATAAGAATCAAGCAATGGATTCTAATGACTTCATGATAAATCAAGTAACTATAAAGCAGAGCCAAAAGAATGAAAAAAATAGAAGA